>NC_060277.1:55944602-56041536 GCF_021613505.1 Equus quagga
AGCCTCTCTCTCCACACACGGGCACCCACTGCAGAGACTCAGGCATGGAGCACAGTGCCTCTCTCTCCTCACATTCACGATGGAGCACAGTCACCCACTACCGCTGCTACAGTGCAGAGTCATTCAACAGATAATGACTGAGCACCTACTGTGTGTCAATTCTTCCAGGCTCTGGGGTACAGTGAGCAAAACAGGAAATAATAAATCACTGGGCTCATGGAGATGACATATCAATGGGAGAGACAAACAATAAAAAAGATAAGCAAATAAGGGGCCGGCCTGGTGGTGCAGCAGTTAAGTTCACACGTTCTGCTTTGGCGGCCTGGGATTCAGCGGTTGGGATCCCGGATGCGGACATGGCACCACTTGGCAAGCCATGCTGTGGTAGGTGTCCCACATATAAAGTAGAGAAAGATGGGCACGGATGTGACGTCAGGGCCAGTCTTCATCAGCAAAAAGAGGAGGCTTGGCAGCAGTTAGCTCAGGGCTAATCTTCCTTAAAAAAAAAAAAAAGGCATACAAATAAATAGGAAACTATGGCCCATCCAAAGGAGAAAATAAACCAATAGAAACTGTGACTGAAAAAGACCTGAAGGTGGATCCACCTGACAAAAATATTAACACAACTGTCTAAAGATGCTCAAAAAACTAATGAAAGATAAAAAGAAAGTCAAGAAAATAATGTACAAAAAAAGGGAAATATCAATAATGAGACAGAAAACCTAAAAAGAAACCAAAAGGAAATACTGGAGCTGAAAAGAACAGTAACTGAAATGAAAAATTCACTAGAGGGATTCAAAGGCAGATTTGAGCAGGCAGAAGAATCAACCAACTTGAAGACCGGACAATGGAAATCACTGGAAGAAGGTGGAGAAGAGTGAACAGAGCATAAGGACCTATGGGACATATCAGACCAACAGCTGCACTTAAGTCTCGAGAAGAGAGAAGAGGCAAGGAGTATATCTGAAGAAATAGCAGCTGAAAACTTCCCCACTTTGATGAAAGCTATGAACTCCAGGTGACGTGTACTCAAACGGTGCCCCACTGAGACACAGCATAATCAGACTTTCTAAAGGCAAAGATGGAGAGAGGAGCTGGAAAGCTGCCGGACACACGTGACTCATCACACACAAGGGATCTGCAGTGAGATTATAAACAGATTTCTCACACAGACTTTGGAGGCCGGAAAGCAAAGGGCTGATATATTAAAGTGCTAAAGGAAACACTGTCCACCAAGAATCCTACGTCTGGCAAAGCTGTCCTTTGATAGTGAGGGAGAAATTGACACGTTCCCAGATCAACAAAAGCTGAGAGTTTATCACTAGACCTGCCTCACAGGAAGTGCTCACGGAGTCCCGTGGGTGAGGTGAAAGGACACAGGGCAGTATCTCAAAGCCAGAGGGAGAAATAAAGGCCTCAATAAAGGCGAATAATGCACAATTACAAAAACTGAATTATTATAAAATGGCTGTAACTCAACTTTCTGTTTTCTACATGATTTAAGAGACTAATACATGTTTAAAAAAGCAAGTTTTAGTCTAAAAGCTAGTATTATTGTAACTTTGGTTGGTAACTCCAAATCTTGTTTCCTACATAATTTAGGAGATTAATTTATTGAAAATAATTATTAGTTTAGGCTCTTGGGCCCACAATGTATACAGATGTTATTTTGTGTCATCAACAACCAAAAGAGGTGGTGACAGACCTATAAAGGAGTAGAGTTTTTGTCTGTTATTAAAGTTAAGTTGATATAAATTCGAATTAGATTGTTATAACTTTAGGATGTTAAATGTAATCCTGATGGTAACTACAAAGAAAATAGCTGTAGTGTAATACAGAAAAGAAAATGAAGAGGGAATCAAAACATTTCATTACAAAAAAATCAACTAAAACAACAGAAGACAGTAACGCAGGAAATGACGGACAAAAAAGCTATCAGGCATAGAGAAAACAAATAGCACAATTACAGAACTAAGTCCTTCCACAGTAATTACCTTTATAAGTAACTGGATTAAACTCGCCAATCAAAGGACAGAATTTGGGAGAAGAGATCAAAACACATGATTCAACATGTTCGGCATTCATACGCCATCGACAAGAGACTCACTTGAGATCCAAAGACACAAACAAGTTGAAAGTGAAAGGATGGAGAAGGATACTCTTGGCAAATAGTAAGAGACAGCAAGGGCGAAAAAAAGAGCAGGCGTGGCTACACTACTATCAGACAAAATGGATTTTAAATATATGAAGCAAAAACTGACAGAATTCAAGGAGAAATAGACAGCTCTACAGTAAGAATTGAAGACTTCAATTCCCTACTCACAATAAAGGATAGATTAACCAGACGCAAGACAAGCAAGGAAACAGAGGACTTGACGGAATAAACCAACCAGGTGTAACAGACATGCAGAAACCTCCACCCAGCAACCCGGGCATACACATTGTTCTCAAGTGCACAGGGGACAATCTGCAGGATACACCACACACAAGGCCACAAGGTAAGTCTCAAATCAGTTTCAGTATTAAAGGATAGATATGACACAAGGTACCTTCTGCAACCACGATGGGATGAAGTTAGAGACGAAAAGTAAAACTGAAAAATTCACACTTTATGTAAATTAAAAGACACACTATTAAACCACCAATGGAATAAAGAAGAAATCACAAGGAATATTAGAACTTACAGGTAAATTAAAACAAAAACACAATATACCACAACATGAGATACAAAAAAGCAGTGCTATGGGAGAAATATATAGCTATAAATGCTTACATTATAAAAACAGAAGATCTCAAATCAACAACCTAACTTTATAACTTAAGAAACTAGAAAAAGAACAAACTAAAGCCAAAGCTAGCATAAGGAAGAAAATAATAAAGATTAGAGCAGAGATAAATGGAATGGAGAACAGAAAAACGATGGAGAAAAATCAATGAAACCAAAAGTTGGTGTTTTGAAAAGATCACGAAAATGGACAAAACTTTAACTAGATGGACTAAGAAAAAAAAGAGAGGAGACTCAAATTACTAAGATCAGAAAAGAAAATGAGGCTATTACTACCGATTCTACAGAAACAAAAAGGATTATAAGAGAGCACTATAACTGTACGCCAATAAATTGTATAACCTGCGTGAAATGAATAAATTCCTAGAAACACAAAACCTACCAAGACTAAGTCACTAAGAAACAGAAAATCTGGATAGACCTATAACTAGTAAGGAGATTGAATGAGGAATCAAAAACCTCCCAACAAAGAACAGCCCTGGACCTGATGGTCACTGGTGAAATTCTAACAAACATTTAAAGAATTCATGCCAATCCTTCTTAAACTTTCCCCCAAAACTGAAGAGAACACTTCCTAACTCATTCCATGAGACCAGTGTTACCCTGACGCCAAGAAAAAGACACTGTAAGAAAACTACAGACCAAAAAGTTATCCCTTTTGAACGCTGACACAAAATCCTCAACGAAATACTAAGAAATCGAATTCAGCAGCAAATTAAAAGAATCATACATTATGACCAAGTGTGATTTGTTCCTAGAATACAAGGATGGTTCAACATACGAAAATTAATCAATGTAATATACTGGCATCAACTGAAGGAAAAAACACACAGTCATCTAAACTGATGCAGAAAAAGCATGTGACAAAATTTAACACCTTTCACTGATAAAAACACTCAACAAAACAGAAATACAGTCATGCATCACTTAACAACAAAGACGTTGTGAGAAAAACATCGTTAGGTGATTTCATCATTGTGTGAACATCATAGAGTGTAGTTACACAAACCTGGTTGGTGTAGCCTACTCCACGTCTAGGCTCTATGGCGCTAATCTTATGGGGCCACTGTTGAATATGCAGTCCATCCTTGACCAACACATCGTTATGCAGCACGTGACTGTAGAAGGAAATTACCTCAACATAATAAGAGACATACATGAAAAACCCACAGCGGTCACACTCAATGGTGAAAGACTGAAAGCTTTTCCTCTAAAATCAGGTACAAGGCACGGATGCCCACTTTCACTACTTCTATTCAACACAGTACTGGAAGTTCTAGACAGAGCGATTAGGCAAGAAGAAAACCAGCAACTAATTTGCAAAGGAAGAAGTAAAATTACCTCTGTTCACAGATTCTATGATCTTATATGTAAGAAACCAGAAAGACACCACAAAAAAGCTATTAGAACTAATAAATGAATTCAGCAAAGTAGCAGGATACACAGAAATAAGTTGCATTTCTATACACAATGAACAATTTGAAAAGGAAATTACAAAACAATTCCATTTACAGTAACAGCTAAAAGAAATATTTAAGAATTCACTTAACCAAGGAGGCGAAGACTTGTATGATGAAAACTAAAAAATATTGCTGAAAGAAATTAAACAAGACAAATAAATGGAAATGCATTCCATATTCATGGAGTGGGACACTTAAAATTATTAATTTATTAATAGTAATAATTAGTAATATTATTAAAATGTCAATACTATCCAAAGTGATGTATAGATTCAATGCAATCCCTATCAAAATCCCAATGATGTCTTTTGTAGAAATAGAAAAACCCATCCTAAAATTCAAACGCAATCTCAAAGTTCCTCAAACAGCCAGAACAATCTTGAAAACTCACACTTCCTGATTTCAAAACTTACTGCAAAGTTAGTCATCAAAACACTGTGACATTGGCATAAAGACAGACATACAGATCAGTGGAATAGAACAGAGAGCCCAGAAATAAACCCTCGCATATACAGTCAAACGATTTTTGACAAGGGCGCCAACAGCGTTTATTAGGGATAGTCTCTTCAACAAGTGGTGCTGGGAAAACTGGGGATCCACACGCAAAAAGAGTGACGCTGGACTCTTACTGTATACAAAAATTAACTCTGAATGGATCAAGGACCTAAATGTAGGACCTCAAACAATGAAACTCTTAGAAGAAAATATAGGGCAAAAAGTTTTACAACATCGGACTTGGCAATGTTTTCTTGGATATGATCCAAAGGCACAGGCAACAAAACAAAAACCAGACAAACTGGACTTCATGAGAATTTCCAAATTTTGTGCATTAAAAGACACTATCCACAGAGTAAAAAGGCAACCAACAGAATGGGAGAAGATATTTGCAAATCATATATCTGATAAGGGATCAATATCCAGACTATACAGAAAACTCCTAAAACTCAGAAACAAAAAAAAAAACCTGATTCAAAAATGAACAAAGGACTTGAACAGACATTTCTCAAAAGATATACAAATAGCCAATAAGAACAGGAAAAGATGCTCAACATCACTAGTCATTAGTGAAATGCAAATGAAAACTACAGTGAGGTACCACCTCACACCAATTAGGATGCCTACCATAAAAAAAAAAAAGGGTCAGCCCGAGTGGCCTAGTGGTTAAGTTCATCACACTCTGCTTGACAGCCCAGGTTCAGTTCCCAGGTGTGGACCTACACCACTCATCTGTCAGTGGCCATGCTGTGGCAGCAGCTCACATACAAAAAGAGGAAGATTAGCAGTGATGTTAGCTCAGGGTGAATCTTCCTCAACAAAAAATTTTTTTAAAATACACACACACAGAAAATAACAAATGTTGGTGAAAATGTGGAGAAATTGGAACGCTTGCGCACTGTGGATGGGAATGTAAAATGGTATAGCCACTGAAAAAACAGTATGAAGGCCCCTAAAAAGTTAAAAATAGAATTACCACATGATACAGCAATTCCACTGCTGGGTATATATTTGAAAGAATCGAAGGCAGGGTCTCAAAGAGATATCTGTACACCTATGTTCATAACAGCATTATTCACAGAAGATAAAACATGGAAGCAACCTATGGGTCCATCAGCCAATGAATGGATAAGTAAAATGTGTTATAAACATACAATGGAATATTATTCGGCCTTAAAAAGGAAGAAAATGCTGACACCTGCTCTAACATGGATGAACCTTGAGGACATCATGCTGAGTGAAGGAAGCCTGTCACAATGGGACAAACACTGTATGATCCACTTATATGAGGCACCTAGATCGTCAAAGTCACAGAGACAGACAGTAGAGTGGGGGTGGCGAGGGGGAGGGAGTGATTTCTTAATGGATACAGAGTTTCAGTTTTGCTAGATGAAAAGAGTTCTGAGCCGGTAGTGATGGTGGCACAAAATTATGAATGTATTTAATACCACTGAACTGGTTTTATATTATGTGTATTTTATCACAAAGAAAGAAAAAAAACAAGTATGTTATTCACAAAGGATTAAACATTAAATGCTGTCTAATTTCAAGTAGGCTCATGGTTAAAATCAGATGATTTTACAGTCTAACAAGGTGCCGCCTCAGTTTCCTTGCGGGTTTGTATATGCCATCTGCCTCTGCCCTGTCCCTCTCTCTCGGACAATCCACCCTACTGTAATTTATTTAGGATGATGGTTCACCCTGAATTTCAACTTATTTTTAGAACTGAAAAACACTCTTGTGAAATTTCAGTAGAAAATGCCCTTGACTCTCAAGCAACTTTTATATTGCTTCTACTTGAAACTTGTAGTACACTGACATGATGCCAGGAAACAAACAGGAGGGAATTTCACACACTGCAGGGACGGAAGGAAAAGGAAAGCATGACAACCTGAGAGGGTTTTCCACAGCCAGCGTCTCAGTTTGCATTTAATAATAGCCTACCGAGTGCCTTCGAGCGCTCTTCCCAGCGACCCAGCAAACAGCTCCCCGAGGACACGGCTCCTCTCAGGACGGCCCAGAAGCAGTCAGTCTATTTGTCACCCGCTTATCCCCATACATAACTTTTTTCCCCTTATTTCTCTCTCAGAGACTTTTCAGGCTTAAAAAAACTATTGGCAAATTTCAGAGTCTATATTAAAAGAAAAACAACCTTAAACTGAAGATGTCTTTCATATATTCACCATTGTTACTGGCAGAGCACAGGGCTCTCTTTTCAAACTGCATTTGAAGAAGTCACTAAGGACTGTTCCGTAACAGAGCGCCGTGGGGTCCTCACTATTACTCTCCCCTCCTGCTCCCTAAAGCCACTCCGCTGGGACGCTCCTGTCAGCCTACATCAGCCTGCCCCTCCTTGTGATGATCTGCTTTCCTCTTGGTCACCCCCGCCATCAGTGAGATTTTCAGCTACCGACTCACTGTCACTCTCTCCAGCACATTTCCTGTCACCATAATCCTTGGCCATTCCATATCCGCAGGGGTGCTCCTACCTATGCCTCTCAGTTCTGTGACCGCCTGTCCTCCACTGTCTTGTTTCCACCCTACTCCAGCCACTCACTCCCACAGTCACACACACGACCTCATCATCACCAATAACAGCCACCCTTTATAACCTTCATGTCAAACATCCCATTCTGGCCAACTGCTTCTCCTTTAGTGAATTCACCGTCATACATATTATATCTACACATTGATCATATATAGCACTATCAAATGGTGTTATAATTACTGATTTAACACAATCTTAGGACTTTTACAAAAGACAAGAAAAGAGCAAAACGTATTTATACAGTCTTTTACAGCTACCCACAAATTAACCATTTCCAGTGCTCTTTATTTCTACCTGTGGATACAAGACACAGTCTGGGGTCATTTCCTTTTGGCAGAAAGGACTTCCTTTGGTATTTCTTGAAAGTAAGTTTGTAACCAATAGGTTACCTC
Organism: Equus quagga; assembly: GCF_021613505.1. NCBI lineage: Eukaryota > Metazoa > Chordata > Mammalia > Perissodactyla > Equidae > Equus > Equus quagga. The sequence continues at coordinate 55,952,283 of NC_060277.1, forward strand.
AGTCTTTATTTATATGGGGATATCTTTATTTTACTTTCACTTTTGAAGGATAGTTTTAAATATAGAATTTAATACAGAATTTTGGGTTGACAGTTTTTCTTTGAGTATATAATTCCACTGCTTTGTGGCCACCATTGTTTTTTCAATTATTTAATTAATAAACTTTAATTTTTAGAGCAATTTCAGGTTCAAAGTAAAACTGAGAGGAAAGCAGAGTTCCCATATGTCCCCTCCCCGACACATGCACAACTTCCCTACTATCCACATCGCCCATCACAGGGCGACATTGGTTCCAGTCAACGAACCTACATGGACACATCACTATCATCCAAAGTCCATGGCTGACACTCAGGTTCCCTGTTGGTGCACATTCTGTGGGTTTTGAAAAATGCATAATGACATGTGTCCACCATTGTCGTATCATATGGAATAGTTTCACTGCCCTAAATATCCTCTATGCTTTGCTGTTCATCGCTTCCTCCTCCCTAGCTCCCGGCAACCACTGATCTTTCTACCATCCCCACAGTTCTGCCTTTCCCAGAATGGTGTACACAGATATCCCCACTTTCTGAAAGTTCACGTGACACCACTTGAAAGATGTACATTAGTACCTGTTTTTGGTAACTGAAAGAAATCCGAAGAGGATTTTTCCTTTTACAAAGAAAGAGGAAAAGCAAAAATTTCTTCTTTCCTTTATGCCATTTCAGCTTACAAAAGGGTTCATAGGAACACTCTATTTTCGGATAGTGGGGGAAACCTGTAGTTAGAAACATACAGCATGTAACCTTTTCAGACTGGCTTCTTTCACGTAGTCACATGCATTTAAGGTTCCTCCATGTCTTTTCACAGGTTGATAGTTCATTTCCCTTTAGCACTGAATAACATTGCTTTGTACCACAAAAAACATCTATCACACTCCTGGATGTACCACACTAATTACCTAGCCACCTACTGAAGGGCATCTGGGTTGCTTCCAGGTTTTGGCAGTTATGAATCAAGCTGCTAAAAATATCCATTTGTAGGTTTTTGTGTGGACATAGTTTTCAGTTTACCCAGGTAAACACCAAGGAGTGCAAGTGCTAGATCATACAGTAAGAGTATGTTTAATTTTGTAAGAACTGCCAAACTGTCTTCTAAGGGGCTGTGACATTTTGCATTCCTACCAGCAATAAATCTGACTTCCTGCTGCTCCACATCCTCGCCAACGTTTGGCGTTGTCAGTGTTTGGTTGTTGGCCATGGTAACAGGTGAGTACTTGTATCTCACTGTTTTTCTTTTCTTTTTTTTTTTTTAGGATTGGCACCTCGGCTAACAACTGATGCCAATCTTTTTTTTTTTTCTCTTTTTTCCCCCCCCCCCCCCCCCCCCCCCCCCCGCCCACAGCTGTATATCTTAGTTGCAGGTCCTTCTAGTTGTGGGATGTGAGACGACGCCTCAACGTGGCCTGATGAGCGGTGCCCTGTCCACGCCCAGGATCCGAACCCTGGGCCTCCGCAGTGGAGCACGCGAACTTAACCACTCGGCCACGGAGCCGGCCCTCACTGTTGTTTTAATCTGCAATTCTCTAGTGACATATTACGTGAACAACTTCTCATGTTTTCTTGCCATCTGTATATCTTCTGTGCTGAGGTGTCTGTTCAGGTCATTTGCCCATATTTTAATCGAGTTGTTCATTTTCTTATTATGAGTTTTAAAAGTTCTTTGCATATTTTGGCTAGCAGTCCTTGATCAGATGTGTCATTTGCAAATATTTTCTCCCAGTCTGTGGCTTGTTTTCTCATTTTCTTGACACTGTTTTTTGCAGAGCAGAAGTTTTTAATTTTAATGAAGTTCAGGTTATCAATTATTTCTTTCATGGTTTTTGGTGTCATATCCAAAAGGGTATAACCATACCCAAGGTCATCTAGGTCTTTTCCTACATTATCTTCTACAAGTTTCATAGCTTTGTGTTTTACATTTAGGTCTGTGATCCAGTTGGAGTTAATTTTTGTGAAGGGTATGAAGTCTGTGTCTAGATTCATTTTTTTTTTTGGATGTGGATGTGTGGCCCAGCACCATTTGTTGAAAAGACTATCTTTGCTCCATTCTATTGCCTTTGCTCCTTTGCCAACAATCAGTTGACTGTATTTATGTGGGTCTGTGTGGGGTCTCTATTCTGCTCCATTGATCCATTCTTTCACCAGCACAACACTATCATGATTCCTGTAGCTTTACAGTAAGTCTTGAAGTCAGGTAGTGTCATCTTCCAACTTTGTTTTTCTCCTTCAATATTGAGTTGGCTATTCTGGGCCTCTTGCCTCTCCTTACAAACTTCAGAGTCCGTTTGTCAGTGCTTGCCTGGAATTTTTACTGACATTATATTGAATCTATGGATCAAGTTGGGAAGAACTGGTAACTCGACAATATTGAGCCGTTCCATCCATGTACATAGAGTATCTCTCCAATTATCTTGTTCCTCTTCTATTTCATTTATCAGAGTTTTGTCGTTTTCCTCATACACATCTTGTACGTATTTTGTTAGATTTCTACTTAAGTACTTCATGGAGGGGAATGCTAACATAAATGATATTGTGTTTTTAATTTCAAATTCCTCTTGCTCATTGCTGGTATATAGGAAAGCAATTGACTTTTATATATTAACTTTGTATCCTGCAACCTTGCTATAATCACTTATTAATTCCGCAAGTTTTTCTGCTGATTCTTTTGGGTTTTCTACATAGATAATCACATCATTTGTGAAGAAAGACAGTTTTACTTCTTCCTTCCCAAATAGTCTACCTTTTATTTCCCTTTCTCATCTTAGTGCATTAGTTAGGACTTCCAGTATTATGCTGAAAGCAGTGGTGAGAGGGAACATTGTTGCCTTGTTCCTAATCTCAGCAGGAAAGCTTAGAGTTTCTCACCATTAAGTAGGCTGATGTAGCTGCAGGTTGTTTGTAGACATTCTTTATCACATTAAGGAAGTTCCATTCTATTCCCAATTTATTGAGAGTTCTTATCATGAATGGGTATTGAATTTTATCAAATGCTTTTACTACATCCATTGATAGGATCATATAATTTCTCTTCTTTAGTCTATTAATGTGACAGATTACATTAACTGACTTTTAAATGTTCAACCAGCCTTGCATGCTGGGATAAATTTTACTTGGTCACAGTGTATAATTCTTTTTATACATTGTTTGATTCAATGTGCTAATATTTTGTTGAGGATTTTTCCATCTATGTTCATCACAGATATTGGTCTGTAGTTTTCTTTTCTTGTAATGTCATTGTCTGGTTTCGGTACCAGGGTCATACTGGCCTCACGAATGAGTTAGAAAGTATTCCCACTGCTTCTATCTTCTGGAAGAGATTTTAAGAATTGGTATAACTTCTCCCTTAAATATTTAGTAGAATTCACCAGTGAACCTATGTAGGCATGGTGCTTTCTGTTTTAGAACATTATTAATTATTCTGTTTCTTTCATAGATGTAGACATATTCAGATTGCTATTTCTTCTTCTATAAGTTTTAACAGATTGTGTCTTTCAAAGAATTGGTCTATTTCATCTACATTTTCAAATTTGTAGGCATAGAATTGTTCATAATAATCTTTTATTGTCCTTTCATGTCTTTGGGCTCTGCAGTAATGTTTCCTCTTCTAATATAAGTAATTTATGTCTTTTTTTTTTTCTTCCCTGTTACCCTGGCTAGAGGTTTATCAATTTTATTCATCTCTTCAAAGAACCAGCTTTTGGTTTTGTTGATTTTCTTTATTGATTTCTTATTTCCAATTTCATTGATTTCTACTCTAATTTTTATTTTTCTTCTGCTCGCTTTGGATTTAACTTGGTCTTCTTTTTCTAGTTTCCTAAAGTGGAAGCTTAAATTACTGATCTTATATCTTTCTTCTTTTCTAATATATGCATTCAATGCTATATAATTCCTTCTAAGTACAGCTTTTGCTACATCCCACACATTTTGATATGTTGCATTTTCATTTTCATTTAGTTCAAAAGATTTTAAAATTTCTCTTGAGATTTCGTCTTTGACCCATATGTTATTTAGAAGTGTGTTGTGTAATCTCCAAGTATTTGGGGATTTTCCAGCTATCTTTCTGTTATTGATTTCTACTTTAATTTTATTGTGGTCTGAGAGCAGACATTGTATGATGTCTATTCTTTTAAATTTATTAAGCTGTGTTTTATGGCCTGGACTGTGGTCTATCTTGGGAATGTTCCCTGTGAGCTTAAGAAGTACATGTAATCTGCAGTTGTTGGACAAAGCGGTCTATATACGTCAATTATATCCAGTTGATTGATGGTGCTGTCGAATTCAAATACGTCCTTATTTTTTTTTAATTGAGTTATTGATAGGTTACAATCTTGTGAAATTTCAGTTGTACATTAATGTTTGTCAGTCATGTTGTAGGTGCACCATTTCACCCTTTGTGCCAACCCCCCACCCCACCTTTCCCCTGGTATCCACTAAACTGTTCTTAATCCATAATTTTAAATTCCTCATATGAGTGGAGTCATACACAGATTGTCCTTCTCTCGCTGGCTTATTTCACTTAACATAATTCTCTCAAGGTCCATCCATGTTATTGCAAATGGAATGATTTTGTTCTGTTTTGCAGCTGAGTAGTATTCCATTGTATATATGTACCACATCTTCTTTATCCATTCGTCTCTTGCTGGGCACTTAGGTTGCTTCCACCTCTTGGCTATTGTAAACAGTGCTGCAATAAACATTGGGGTGCATAGGACTTTTGGGATTGGTGACTTCAAGCTCTTTGGATAAATACCCAGTAGTGGGATGGCTGGATCGTATGGTAGTTCTATTTTTAATTTTTTGAGGAATCTCCATACTGTTTTCCATAGTGGCTGCACAAGTTTGCATTCCCACCAGCAGTGTATGAGGGTTCCTTTTTCTCCGCAACCTCTCCAACATTTGTTGCTATTAGTTTTAGATATTTTTGTCATTCTAACAGATGTAAGGTGATATCTTAGTGTAGTTTTTTTTTTTTTTCTTAGTGTAGTTTTGATTTGCATTTCCCTGATGATCAGCGATGATGAGCATCTTGTCCATGTGCCTATTGACCATCAGTATATCTTCTTTGGAGAAATGTCTGTTCATGTCTCCAGCCCATTTTTTGATTGGGTTTTTTGATGTTTTGTTGTTGAGTTGCGAGAGTTCTTTATATATTATGGATATTAAGCCTTTGTCAGATATATGACTTGCAAATATTTTTTCCCAGTTAGTGGGTTGTTTTTTTGTTTCAATCCTGTTTTCATTTGCCTTCAAGAAGCTCTTTAATCTGATGAAGTCCCATTTGTTTATTCTTTCTATTGTTTCCCTTCTCTGAGAAGGCATGGTGTCCGAAAAGATCCTTTTAATACTGATGTCAAAGAGTGTACTGCCTACGTTTTCTTCCAGAAGCCTTATGGTTTCAGGTCTCACCTTTAGGTCTTTGATCCATTTTGAGTTTATTTTGGTGAATGGTGAAAAAGAATGGTCAATTTTCATTCTTTTACATGTGGCTTTCCAGTTTTCCCAGCACCATTTGTTGAAAAGACTTTCTTTTCTCCATTGTATGCCCTCAGCTCCTTTGTCAAAGATAAGCTGTCCATAGATGTGGGGTTTTATTTCTGGGCTTTCAATTCTGTTCCATTGATCTGTGCACCTGCTTTTGTACCAGTACCATGCTGTTTTGATTACTGTAGCTTTGTAGTATGTTTTGAAGTCAGGGATTGTGATGCCTCCCGTTTTGTTCTTTGTTCTCAGGATTGCTTTAGAAATTCGGGGTCTTTTGTTGCCCCATATGAATTTTAGGATTCTTTGTTCTAATTCTGTAAAGAATGTCATTGGGATTCTGATTGGGATGGTGTTGAATCTGTAGATTGCTTTAGGTAGAATGGACATTTTAACTATGTTTATTCTTCCAATCCATGTACATGGAATGTCTTTCCATCTCCTTATGTCGTCATCCAATTCTCTCAGAAAGGCCTTGTAATTTTCATTATATAGGTCCTTCACTTCCTTAGTTAAGTTTACCCCAAGGTATTTTATTCTTTTTGTTGTGATTGTGAATGGTATTGTATTCTTGAGTTCTTTTTCTGTTGGTTCATTACTGGAGTATAGAAATGCTACTGATTTATGCAAATTGATTTTATACCCTGCAACTTTGCTGTAGTTGTTGATTACTTCTAACAGTTTTGCAATGGATTCTTTGGGGTTTTCTATATAGAAGATCACGTTGTCTGCAAACAGCGAGAGTTTCACTTCTTACCTCCCTATTTGGATTCCTTTTATTCCTTTTTCTTGCCTGATTGCTCTGGCCAGGACCTCCAGTACTATGTTAAATAAGAGTGGTGATAGAGGGCATCCTTGTCTCGTTCCTGTTTTCAGGGGGAAGGCATTCAGTTTTTGCCCATTGAGTATGATGTTGGCTATGGGTTTGTTGCATATGGCCTTTATTATGTTGAGGTAGTTTCCTTCTATGCCCATTTTGTTCAGAGTTTTTATCATAAATGGCTGTTGGATCTTGTCAAATGCCTTCTCTGCATCTATTGAGATGATCATGTGGTTTTTATTCCTCAGTTTGTTGATGTGGTGTATCACGTTGATTGATTTGTGGATGTTGAACCATCCCTGTGTCCCTGGTATGAATCCCACCTGATCATGATGTTGATTCTTTTGATGAATTGCTGAATTCTGGTTGCCAAAATTTTGTTTAGAATTTTTGCATCTATGTTCATCAGTGATATTGGCCTGTAGTTCTCTTTTTTTCGTGGTGTCCTTGTCAGGTTTTGGTATCAGCGTGATGTTGGCCTCATAGAATGTGTTAGGAAGTGTTCCATCTTCCCTAATTTTTTGGAATAGCTTGAAAAGGATAGGCATTAAATCCTCTCTGAAAGTTTGGTAGAATTCCCCAGGAAAGCCATCTGGTCCTGGGGTTTTATTCTTTGGGATGTTTTTGATTGCTGTTTCAATCTCTTTCCTTGTGATTGGTCTGTTCAAATTGTCTGCCTCTTCTTGAGTGAGCTTTGGGAGATTGTAGGAGTCCAAGAATTTATCCATTTCCTCTAGGTTATCCATTCTGTTGGCATATAGTTTTTTGTAGTATTCTCTTATAATCTGTTGTATTTCTGCAGAGTCTGTTGTTATTTCTCCTCGCTCATTTCTGATTTTGTTTATTTGAGCTTTCTCCCTTTTTTTCTTTGTAAGTCTGGCTAGTGGTTTGTCAATTTTATTTATCTTCTCAAAAAACCAGCTCTTTGTCTCATTGATCCTTTCTACTGCCTTTTTCGTTTCAATAGTATTTATTTCTGCTCTGATTTTTATTATTTCTCTCCTTCTGCTGACTTTGGGCTTCATTTGTTCTTTTTTCTCTAGTTCAGTTAGGTGTGCTTTAAGGTTGCTTATTTGAGATTTTTCTTGTTTGTTAAGATGTGCCTGTATTGTGATGAATTTTCCTCTTAACACAGCTTTTGCTGTATCCCATATGAGTTGGTATGGCATGCTATCATTTTCATTTGTTTCCAGGTATTTTTTTATTTCTTCTTTAATTTCTTCAATGATCCATTGCTTGTTCAGTAGTGTGTTGTTTAGTCTCCACATCTTTGTGCCTTTCTCAGCTTTTTTCTTGTAATTAATTTCTAGCCTTATAGCACTATGATCTGAGAAGATGCTTATTATTTCAATTTTTTTAAATTTGTAGAGGCTTGCCTTGTTTCCCAACATATGGTCTATCCTAGAGAATGTTCCATGTGCACTTGAGAAGAATGTGTATTCAGCTCTTTTAGGGTGAAGTGATCTATATATGTCTATTAAGTCCAATTGTTTTAGTTTTTCATTTGGCTCCACTATTTCCTTGTTGATTTTCTGTCTGGATGATCTGTCCATTGATGTGAGTGGGGTGTTGAGGTCCCCTACTATTATTGTGTCAAATATGTCCTTATTGATTATCTGCCTGCTGGATCTGTCCATTTCTCATAGTGGGGTGTTGAAGTCTCCAATTATAATACTGGATTCATCTACTTCTCTTTGTAGTTCTATCGGTTTTTGCCTCATGTATGTTGACACTCTGCTGTTAGGTGCACACACATTAAGGAATGTTATGTCTTCTTAGAGTACTGATACCTTTATCATTATGTAATGTCCTTCCTTAGTCCTGATGACTTTCCTTACTCTAAAGTCTGCTCTGTCTGAAATTAATATAGCTACTCCTGCCATCTTTTGATTAGTGTTAGCATGGTATATCTTTTCCTATCCCTTTATTTTAATCTATATGTGTCTTTATATTTAAAGTGGGTTTCTTGTAGACAACATATTGTTGGGTCTTAATTTTTGATCCACTCTGACAATCTCTGTCTTTTAATTGGCATATTTAGACCATTTATGTTTACAGTGATTACTGATATAGTTAGATTAGTATCTACCATATTTGTTACTGTTTTCTGTTTGTTGTCCTTGTTCTTCATTCCTGTTTTTATCACCCACACTTTTCTACCTCTTGTTGTTTTAATTAAGCGTTTATATGATTCCATTTTCCTCTCCTTTCTTAGTATATCAATTATGCTTCTTTTTTTAACTTTTTTACTGGTTGCCCTAGAGAATGCAGTCTACATTTACAACTAACCCAAGCCGACTTTCAAATAACACTGCACCACTTCACAGGGAATGCAAGTAACAAAGTACTCCTAACTCACTTCTCTCGTTTCTCCTATCATTGCTGTCATTCATTCTGCTTACACATAAGCATACATATGTGTGCAGGTATGTATACACATAGACTACAAATGTTTTTCTATTCTACACACACACACATAGACATATATTGAATACATTGTTCCAATTATTATTTTGAGCAAATTGTGAACTGTTAGGTGAATTAAGAATAAGAAAAATAAAAGTTTTTATTTTATTTTCACTTATTCTTTCACCAACACGCTTCCTTTCTTTATGAAGATCTGAGTTTCTGACCTACATCATTTTGCTTATCTCTGAAGAACTTCTTTTAACATTTCTCACAAGGCAGGTCTACCAGCAACAAATTTACTCAATTTTTTTTTTTTTGGTCTCACAGTATTTATTTCTCCTTTACTTTTGAAGGATAATTTCCCAGGGCACAGAATTCTACACTGATAGGCTTTTTTCTCTTACCACTTTAAATATTTCACGCCACTCTGTTTTTGCTTGCATAGTTTCTGTGGAGAAGTCAGACGTATTTCTTATCTTTGCTCCTCTCAGGTGTTTTTTTTTCTTTTGGCTTCTTTTAGGATTCTTTTTTAAAGATTGGCACCTGAGCTAACAACTGTTGCCAATCTTTTTTTTTTCCCCTGCTTTTTTCTCCCCCAATGCCCCAGTACATAGTTGTATATTTGAGTTGTGGGTCCTTCTGGTTGTGGCAAGGATTTTTTCCTTATCTCTGACTTTCCGAAGTTTGACTATGTTATGCCTAGGTGTGGTTTTTTGCAGCATTATCTCACTTGGTGTTTTTGAGCTTCCTGGATCTGTGGTTTGGACTCTCAGATTAATCTGAGGACATTCTCAATCACTATTGCTTCAAATATTGCTTCCGTTTTGTTCTTTCTTTTCCTCCTTGTATTTCCACTGTGCATATGTTACATCTATTGTAGTTGTTTCACAGCTCTTGGATATTCTGTCTTTTTGTTTTTTAGTTTTGGAAGTTTCTATTGTCATATGCTCACGCTCAGAGATTCTTTCCTCAGTCATGCCCAATCTACTACTGAGCCCGTCAAAGACAGTCTTCATTTCTCTGAGAGTGTTTTTCATCTCTAGCTTTTCTTCTTTATCCTTTCCTAAATTTTCCTTCTCTCTGCTTACATTATCCATCTGTTCTTGTACGTTGTCTACTTTCCAATTAGAGTCTTTATCATATTAATCCTAGTTTTGTTGTTTTTTTAAATTCCTAGTCTGGCAATTCCCACTTCCCTGCCATATCTGACTCTGGTTCTCACGCTTGTTCAGTCTCTTCAAACTGTGCTTCTTGCCTGTCAGCATGCCTTGTAATGTTTTGTTAAAAGGCAGGCATGAGTGACGTCAGCATCATGGCAGAGTGGACTTGCCCAGGACTCTCTCCCCTCCAACATACAACGAAAAGGGACATTCATACTCCAACAGAGGAGATCCTAACTCAACACAGAAACGTCAAAGAGACACACAGCCACACACTGGAGGGCAGAGAGGCTGGAGGCCCCCTTGGAGGAGCTGGAACAGGGTAGGAGAGATCTGTGCTCTCTCCCCTAAACACTGTGATTGCGACTGCAGGAGGCCTCCGAGAAGGAAGGAATGGGGAGGGGACATTCGTTTGCGGGAACATCAAGGACCCCGTGGGTGCATGCAGCCTAGAGGGAAGCCCTCTACTGGGGCAAGAGCCCTGGGGATCACCTCATCAAGCCAATACCACAGGAGAGAAGACAGTGAGAGCAGAATGGGAAAGCCCAGAGTGCATGCAGGATAAAGCACCTCTCCCCCCACCGCACTGTGCCCACTCCACTGCCTGGGATCTTGGCTGAAGGCAGAGGGCTAAGAATATGTGGCTCTCGACTCCCACCCAGTGGAAATAGGTGGTAACTGCAACCAAATAACATCAGGATGTGTAAGAACCAAACCACCTCCTCTAGCAATATCAAAAATCATATCAAATCTCCAGACCAGAGAGAAAATGACAAGTACCCAGAATTCAGTCCAGAGGACACAGAAATATGTAATCTAAATGACAGAGAACTCAAAATAGCTATCATCAAAAAACTCAACAAGATAAAAGACAATCTAGAGAAACAATGTGATGAGTTCAGGAGCAACTTCACAAAAGGGATTGAAACTATAAAGAAGAATCAATCAGAAATATTAGAGATGAAAGACACAATGGAAGAGATCAAACAAAATATGGATTCTCTCCTTGCTCGAGTGGACATCATAGAGAAGCATATCAGCATAATCGAAGATAAACATGTTGAAATGCTCCAGACCGAGGAAGAGAGAGAACTAAGACTATAAAGAAATGAAGAAAGTCTCGAAGAAATACCCGACTCAATTAGGAAATGCAACATAAGAATTATAGGTATTCAAGAAGAAGAAGAAAAGGAGAATGGAGCAGAAAGCGTGTTCAAAGAAATAATAGCAGAGAACTTCCCAAACCTTGGGAAAGAGATGGAAATCCATGGAGAAGAGGCTTCCAGATCTCCTAGATATGTCAACGTAGAAAGACCTACTGCAAGGCACATAGTAGTAAAACTCCAAAAATGAATGACAAAGAAAATACTAAGGGCAGCAAGACAGAAGAAAATAACCTACAAAGCAACCCCTATCAGGCTTTCAGCTAATTTCTCTGCAGAAACCTTACAAGCTAGGAGAGAATGGAATCACACATTCAAATCTTTGAAAGATTAAGTTTTTCAGCGAAGAATACTGTATCCAGAAAAATATCCTTCAGATACAATGGAGAAATAAAAAATTTCCCAGACAAACAAAAGCTAAGAGAGTTCTTAGCCATGAGACCTCGCCCACCCCACAAGAAATCCTCAAGAAGGCTCTCATACTTGAAAAAAAAAAGGGAGAAAAGGGTCACAAAACACAGAGTAAGGAGATAAATTGGTAGACAGAATCGGAATAGGATAGCAAATACTCAAGTACAGCATTAAGCTAAAGGGAAGGAAAACACCAAAAACAAAGACAATCCTGTCATTTTAACCACAAACTCACAATACAAGATGGAATAAGATGTGAGAAAAACCACTTAGGAGGGGAGGAGGAAAGGGACTGAATTGATTTAGATTAAGGAAACAAGAATCCATCAGAATATGGACTATCGTATACACGAGATTCTGAATAGAAACCTCAGGGTAACCACTAAACAAAAAAGCAGAACAGAGACACAAAGAATAAATAAGGAGAAAACAAAGAAACACCAGATAAGAAACTACATAATTCAATGGGTAGACAAAAACACACAGGACGAGAAACAAAGGAAATGCAGGTGAACCAGAAAGCGAGTCATAAAATGGCAGCATTAAGCCCTTATATATCAATAATCACCCTAAACGTAAATGGACTGAATTCTCCAATAAAAAGACACAGAGTGGCGAGATGGATTAAAGAACAAGACCCAGCAATATGCTGCCTCCAGGAAACACATCTCAGTTCCAATGACAAACACAGGCTCAGAGTGAGGGGATGGAAGACGATACTCAAAGCTAATGGCAAACAAAAGAAAGCAGGCATCACAATACTTATATCAGACAAACTAGACTTCAAGATAAGACAGGTAAAGAGAGACAAAGGGGGCAATATATAATGATCAAAGGGACACTCCATCAAGAATAAATAAGGCTTATAAATATCTACCTGCCCAACACAGGAGCACCAAAGTTCATAAAGCAACTATTAACAAACTTAAAAGAAGATATTAATAATAACACAATAATAGCAGGGGACATCAACACTCCACACACATCAATGGACAGATCATCCAGACAGAAAATCAACAAGGAAACAGTGGAATTAAATGAAAAGCTAAACCAGTTGGACTTAATAGACATATACAGAACACTCCATCCAAAAACAGCAGAATACACATTCTTCTCAAGTGCACATGGAACATTATCAAGGAAAGACTACATGTTGAGAAACAACACAAGCCTCAATAAATTTAAGAAAATTGAAATAATAACAAGCATCTTTTCTGACCACAATGCTAGAGAGCTAGAAATTAATTACAAGAAAAAAACTGATAAGGCTGGCCCAGTGGTGCAGCGGTTAAGTTCGCATGTTCTGCTTCTCAGCGGCCTGGGGTTTGTCAGTTCGGATCCTGAGTGCAGACATGGCACCGCTTGGCAAAAGCCATGCTGTGGTAGGCATCCCATGTATAAAGTAGAGGAAGATGGGCATGGATGTTAGGTCAGGGTCAGTCTTCCTCAGCAAAAAGAGAAAGATTGGCAGTAGTTAGCTCAGGGCTAATCTTCCTCAAAAAAAAAAAAAAAAGAAAAAAGAAAAAGCTCAGGAAGGGACAAAGATATGGAGACTAAACAACAGGCTATTGAACAAGCAATGGATCACTGAAGAAAGTAAAGGAGAAATAAAAAAATTCTGCACACAAATGAAAATGATAACATACCAAACAAACACATATGGGATGCACCAAAAGCCTTATTAAGAGGGAAATTAATCGCAATACAGGCACACCTTAACAAACAAGAAAAATTCCAAATAAGCAATCTCAAACTACACCTAACTGAATTAGAGAAAGAAGAACAAACAAAGCCCAAAGTCAGAGAAGGAGAGAAATAATAAAAATCACAGCAGAAATAAATGCTATTGGAAAAAAAAGGCAGCAGAAGGGATCAATGAAACAAAGAGCTGGTTCTTTGAGAAGATAAATAAAATTGACAAACCCCTAGTCAGACTTACAAAGACAAAGGGAAAGCTCAGATAGACAAAATTAGAAATGAAAGAGGAGAAATAACAACAGACACCACAGAAATACAACGGATTATAAGAGAATACTATGAAAAACTATATGCCTACAAAATGGATAACCTAGAGAAAATGGATAAATTCTTAGACTCTTACTACCTCCCAAAGCTGAATCAAGAAGAAACAGATAATCTGAATAGATCAATCACAAGTAAAGAGATTGAAACAGTAATCAAAAGCATCCCAAAGGATAAAAGCCCAGGACCAAGACAGCTTCCCTGGAGAATTCTACCAAACTTTCAGAGAGGATTTAATACCTATCCTTCTCAAGCTATTCCAAAAAATGAGGGAAGACAGAACACTTCCTAACACATTCTATGATGCCAACATCACTCTGATATCAAAGTCTGACAAGGACAACACAAAAAACGTAAACTACAGGCCAATACTGCTGGTGAACATAGATGCAAAAGTCCTCAAAAAAATATTGGCAACCTGAATACAGCAACACATCAAAAAGATCATACACCATGATGAAGTGGGATTCACACCAGGGACACAGGGATGGTTCAACATCCACAAATCAATCAACGTGATACACCACATCAACAAATTGAGGAATAAAAACCACATGATCATCTTAATTGATGCAGAGAAAGCATCTGACAAGATCCAACAGCCATTTATGATAAAAACTCTTAACAAAATGGGGATAGAAGGAAATTACCTCAACATAATAAAGGCCATATATCTTGATATCCTTAATATATAAAGAACTCTCGCAACTCAACCACAAAACATCAAACAACCCAATCAAAAAATGGTCTGGAGACATGAACAGACATTTCTCCAAAGAAGATATACTGATGGCCAATAGGCACATGAAAAGATGCTCATCATCGCTGATCATCAGGGAAATGCAAATCAAAACTACACTAAGATATCACCTTACACCCGTTAGAATGACAAAAATATCTAAAACTAATAGCAACAAATGTTGGAGAGGTTGCGGAGAAAAAGGAACCCTCATACTCTGCTGGTGGGAATGCAAACTGGTGAAGCCACTGTGGAAAACAGTACAGAGATCCCTCAAAAAACTAAAAATAGAACTACCATATGACCCAGCTATTCCAGTACTGGGTATCTACCCAAACAACTTGAAATCAACAATCCAAAGCAACATATACACCCCCATGTTCACTGCACTAGTCACAATAGCCAAGACGTGGAAGAAATCCAAGTGCCCATCGACTGATGATTGGATAAAGAAGATATGGTGTGTGTGTGTGTGTGTATATATATATACACACAATGGAATACTACTCAGCCAGGAAAAAAAGACAAACTCATCCCATTTGCAACAACATGGATGGACCTGGAGGGAATTATGCTAAGTGAAATAAGCCAGACTGAGAAACACAAACATCATGTGGAATATAAACAAATACATGGACAAAGAGAACAATTCAGTGGTTACCAGGGGAACGGGGGTGGGGGTGGGCACAGGGTGGGTGAAGGGAAGCACCTATGTGGTGACAGACAAGAAATAATGTACAACTGAAATTTCACATTGATGTAAACTATTATGACCTCAGTAAAAAAAAAAAAAAAGGCAGGCATGATGTACTGGTTCAAAAGAACGGCAGTAAACAGGCCTTCAGCAATGCAGGGGTAGGGAAAGCATTCTGCATTTCCACGATTAGGTCTTGGTCTTCTGGTGCCCCTATGCCCCTGGACTGTGAGCCCATGCCCCAGTGCTTTTCAGGTTTTTTCCCCTCCTTGGGTGAGACCGGATGGCGAGAGGGAGCTGGAGTTGAGTATTTCTACGTCCCCAGGTGGGTGAGGCCCTGGTAAAACCGTTTCTCCTGAGGGAGGGCCTTGTTAACAACAGAATGCTCTGATGTATTTCAAAATGGTTACTTCCCCCCCCCACCAGCAGCACAAGGGGATTTTTCTCCAATGTTCACTGTGAACGCCTGGCAGAGCTCCCACAGGTAAAACACACACAAGCGTGGGGCCCTCTTTGGACTGGGTCCCTCTGGAGTTTCTCCCTCTCAGACTTGTCCATACTGAGCCTCCAGCAATCTGCTACTTACAGTTCAAGTCCTGGTTCCCACAGAGGTTTCTGCTCCAGGAAGTTGTGCTTCTCTTTATCTGCCTGTCTCTGCGATTTTGGGGGCAGCAGTTTGCCCTGTAGCCTCACGATGCTGACAGATCTAATAAGAATCAGTTGACTTTTCAGTTTGTTCAGCTTTTCACTTGTTAGGACGGAGGGCGACATCTAAGCTCCCTACATGCTGAACAGGAAACTGGGAGTTCTGACACCACTCTTCACGACGTCAGCCATTAATCACACAGCTGTTGCCCCATTAAGTGACGAGTTTTCCTCTTACTGCTTCTAAGTTTCATCTTTGGCTTTCAATGGTTTTACTCTGATGTATCCAGCTGTGAATCTTTGTGTCTATCCCACTTGGAATTTGTTGCTTTCTTAGACACAGATGTAAATGTTGATGGCAGCCCGAGTAACAGCCCCCAAAGACGCCCACGTCCTAGTCCCTGGACCTCTGAGTGTGTCACCTCACCTCTACAGTAAAAGGGACTCTGCAGATCTGACCACATTAAAGATCTGGAGAGGGGAGACGATCCTGCATTATCTGGTGAGTCCAATATAATCACAAGAGTCCTCACTAGAGGGAGGCAGGAAGGTCGAGTCACACAGTAAATGTGACAAAAGGGGTAGAAGTTGGAACAAGGTGAGGAAGGGGCCCGAGCTAAAGAATGCCAGTGGCCTGCAGAACCTGCAAAAAGCAAGTGAACAGATTCTCCTCTGGAGCCTCGGGAAGGAACACAGCCCTGCTGACACGTTTATTTCAGGACTTCTGACCTCCAGCACTATAAGATGATAAATTTGTGGGGGTTTAAACTACTGTTTGTGGTAACTTATTACAGCAGGAATGGGAAACTAACACAGGGTTTTTCATCAGATTGGAAGGTTTTTTGGACATTATTTCTTCAAATATTTTTTCTGCCCCATTCTCTCTCCTTCTGGATCTCCCAACTGCAGGTAGACTTGATGTTGTTCCACAGATGTCTGAGGCTGTTAATTTGTCTCCAACTTTTGTTTTCTCTGTTCTTCAGGAACGATCGGATCATGTCTATTAACCTTTTTCAAGTTTACGCATCCTTTCCTTCACCATCTCAAATCTGTTGTTGAGTGTGTCTAAAGAATTTTCATTTATTATACTTTTCAACTCCAGAGTTTCCACTTGTTTGTCTTTTATATACTCTGTCTCTTTATTCAGATTATCTGTTTGTAGAATCAATGTCATACTTTCCTTTAGTCCTTTAAACGTGGTTTCCCTCAGTTCTTTGAACACATCTATAAGAGCTGTTCTGGAGGCTTCATCTGCTAAGCCCGACGTCTGGGCCACTCAGCTTCTCTCGACTGCTTTCTCCCCCCGAGTACAAGTCACAGTTCCTGTTTCTTCAGGTCTTATGAATTCTTTTGTTGAATATTGGTCATTTTAGATATTACATTGTAAATACTCCAGATTCTGATTTTCCCTTATGGAGACTGGTATCCTTGCTGGGCTTTTTATTTGTTTAGTAACCTGCTTGTACTAAACCTATGGATTTTGTCTCATCCACAGTAAATGGCCATTGATGCCTCTGCTCAGTTTTTTTCTTATTTTTATTCATGATTTATTTTTTTGAGGAAGATTAGCCCCAACATCTGCCGCCAATCCTCCTCTTTTTGCTGAGGAAGACTAGCCCTGAGCTAACATCCATGCCCATCTTCGTCTACTTTATATGTGGGACGCCTATCACAGCATGGCTTTTGCCAAGTGATGCCATGTCTGCACCCGGGATCTGAACAGGCAAACCCCCGGCACTGAGAAGCAGAACATGTGAACTTAACCGCTGTGCCACCGGGCCGGCCCCCGGTCCCCTTATTTTTATGCTCGGATTCCTACTGGGTAAACTCTATATCTGAACATCTTAGTGGCCAACCAATTGCATGTCAGAGTTTGCGTCCAAACTCCTCAAAAAAGTACAGCTTCCACCCTTTGCAGATGGACCTGTGCATGGAACAGGAAGCATATCCAAAGTTCAGGCAATTTTCAAATCCTGCTCAGTTTTTACTTCCCATCAGACCCTCAAGATCTCCTCTGTATGTACACAAGGCCATCCCGGGACATGTGCATGGTCTGGGCCCTCTCGGGTCAACTACACTCATACGTGTAGCTTCCCAGTCATTGGGGATGTGTGGGAGTTTATCACGCCTGTCTATTGCTGTCTTACTCACAGATTTCTATCAAATTTCTAGCTAGTCGACTGGTCCATCGCTTGCCCAATTAGGGCCACAACCTCAGACTGGCAAAGCTGCTGGCTTTCCCCACTCACTTGCCACCAAGATCACTACCCTTATTGACAAAGCTCCTGGGTGTCGTTTCTGCTGTCTCCTTTGTTCCACACAATTCGCCCCTTCAGCACTGAGACTGCTGGTCTTCACCACCTGCCCTGTGCTGGCTGAACTACTGCACTGACGGAGCTAAGGGGATGAGGGGGAGCAGCCCCAGGCAAGAAGGCCGCAGACGCCCCTTGGTCATACCTAATATTCAGTGGTTTTTCATGAACAAATGCTTCTCAACTTGTATGTGTTTGGTTAATTTCCAGACTTCTGAAATGGTTGTTTTCGACAATTTTGTGCTGTGTTATAGCTGGTTTTGAAGAGCTTTGCCAACCTTTCCACTCTGCCATACCAGGACTTTTTAATAGCATTTTTTCTACTGCTGGAAATAAAAACTCTGATAAAAACAAACAAACAGAAATTATGTCTCTCAAATCCTATCTGAATGCCTTATCATCAAATAGTGCATATCAATCAGGGACTTTCAAAAGACATCCCTTGTGAGATGTTATCTGTGGGGCCGGCCCCAGGCCGAGTGGTTAAACTCACACGCCCTGCTTCAGTGGCCCAGGGTTTCACAGGTTCGGATCTTAGGCACAAACACTTGTCAAGGCATGCTGATGCAGTGTCCCACATAGCATAACCAGAAGGACCTATAACTAGAATAAAACACCATGTACTGGGGGGCTTTGGGGAGAAGAAGAGAAAGAAAAAAAAGGAAGATTGGCAACAGTTGTTAGCTCAGGTGCCAATCTTAAAAAAAAAAAAAAGATGTTGTCTGTGCCAAGTTAAATTTAAAATGTTGAAAGAAAAAAGCAATTATCCTTAATTTCAAGTTTATGGGAAGAAGAAAAAGATACGAGATCATTGTGAAACTTTCTTCTCCTAAGAATTCACATTTCCTCACTTGATCCAGCGCCCTTGGCCTGGTGTCAGTTGCCACAGTTGGTCAACCACACCTTCCTTCTGACACAATACAAAACCAAATTTTGTTTCTTACAATTCAGTGTTTTTTCTCCCCACTAAACAATTTCTCTTTAAATTTAAGTCTGTCTTGCATTTTGCCTATGATCAAATTGCCACCTACCATTTTTCTATTGAGATATAAATGAGAGGTGTGAATGATAATTTCACGTTTATTAATATAGCAAACCGGAACCAGGCAGACCCTGGTTCAAATACCAATAACCAGACTAAGTTTGTGAGTATCTCTGGTCAAGTTACTTAATATTTCAGCCAGTTTCCTCATCTGCAAAATATGTCTAATATCTGCCTTACACGGTTGCAGGAAGGATTACAAATGATAGCAATTATCACTATAATTGCTGGGTTATCTATCTAGAAAGATGGTAGGTAATGTCAGAAAGGGTGAAGAGAAGGAACAAAGAAAACAGACAAATTAATCTTCTTCCTTGCTGTGCCCAGGTCATCCTACGATGGCCAGACTAACTAGATCAATTTCCTTCTCTCTCCTCATCCGCCAGTGAACAGCAAAGCGACCTTCTCTTTTTCCTCCCCTTTTCATTGAGATGCTTCTACACAGTGCCATATTCTACCACATGCAACGTACTAAGAAACGTAACAGACGTCATCCTATAAAGTGGCAGTTGAATGTTATTTTTTTAAACAAACTTTTTGGAGAGTTACTGTCGAAGAAGCATTATCTGAGAAAAATTAAGTACCAAAAATTTTATACTCATATATTGAGATTTTGAAAAACCTACTAGAGTGGTGGGGTTCTCTACCTTTTCTCAGTACAGATTTCCTTGAAAACCTGAGTACTGTTGTCTTTGCTCACACACAGTTTATACAAGTAAATTATGAAGGATCCCAGGAGACCCAGACAGTCCTTGACGCCCATCTGTGCACCCAAGTGAGAACGCCTGCCTTTGTGGGACGTCCTTCTGCAGTGCGCACACTCGCCTCTCAACCTGAATGAACCAATAAACCTGAATTTTCATCAATCTAGATTGCTGAAACGAGGCCTCAAGCACTACAAATGACACGCAAATCACTCCAGCTCCCACGTGGTGGGGCAACAGATTTGGAGTCAAAGTCAAATGTCCAAATGCTACCACCATTTACTTCTTGTTCCACGCTAGAACTTATCCACTTTGGACCCCAATTTCCCTACCCATAAAATACAGTTTCCAATTTAACAACTGCTAAGCACTACTCACATAAGCCTGGAAAAATTTACATCTTCCTTCAAAACTCAGTGTTCCCAGTACACACACGACCTCACTCAATAAGGGCTAACCACAGCAGACAAGCTCTGACGACGGGCAAGCAACGTTCAACCAGCTCAGCTGCCATCAGCAGACGTTTCCCTCCAGGAAGCAGTTTAGTGGCAGAGTCTCAGCTTACCGTGAACTTAGGGAAATGGGAGAGCTCAGATAGAATCAAAAAGAATTTGTTGAATTTCCTACCTTGGTGGGTGGCAAGACGCTTCCAAGCTAAATTTACATGCCATTCAATTTCGATTTTCATCCCCACGTTTATAGCCTTCCAGAATATGTCAACAGAGAGTTCATTTTTGCAATAAAGTCATAACATTACCTACCAAAGAAAGGTCTCACATATGTATAACTGGTGTTAAAAACAAGACAACAGGCCGCAAACGAAGTCACTTATGCTAAGCCAAACTGACACTTAATCACAGTTTCAGCTCTCCGAGAAATGGACTCTTAAACCAGGCCATAGGGAAGCACCTGGTCAGCACTAGTGAGGTCATCTGCCTCACAGACCCCTACCGCCCCCTCAAGGAAGTGACCTCACCACAACCAATCCACTTTCTGCTACTTTTTCTACCGTAACTTCCTTGTTCCCACTCCCTCCTGCTTAGAGAAGTCTCTCATTTCGTCCAGCTCCTTGGAGCTCCTTTCTACTTGCTACATACAGACAGGATGCTGCCTGATTCACGAACCACTGGATAAAGCCAATCAATCTTTAACATTTACTCAGTGGAGGGGCTGGCCCCATGGCCTAGTAGTTAAGTTTGGCACACTGCGCTCTGGTGGCCTGGGTTTGGCTCCCGGGCGTGGACCTACACCACTCATCTACAGGCACGCTGTGGTGGGGACCCACATACAAAATAGAGGAAGACTGTGACAGATGTTAGCCCAGGGCAAATCTTACTCAGCAAAAAAAAAAAAAAAAAAAAATTACTCAGTGAAATTTTGTTTTTGAACACTGGGTAGGAGTGAGAAACGACATTATTGCCATTAAGGAAGACAAAACAAGTCCTGGGAGGGTTAACTACCAGAGAGACAAGAGTTTTAGTGGGAAACCACAAGGATCTGGATCTACATTTTTCTTTAAATCAATGTACAAGAAATTATGGGCTAGATCTGACCACTTGAGGGCGTCCTAACCATGCACAACTACATGGAACCTACTTAAAAATCATCTCCAGGGGCTGGCCCGGTGGCGTAGCGGTTAAGTGCACATGTTCCGCTTCTTGGTGGCCCAGGGTTTGCCAGTTCAGATCCCGGATTCGGACATGGCACCGCTTGGCAGGCCAGGCTGTGGCAGGCATCCCACGTATAAAGTAGAGGAAGATGGGCACGGATGTTAGCTCAGGGCCAGTCTTCCTCAGTGAAAAGGAGGATTGGCAGCAGTTAGCTCAAGGCTAATCTTCCTCAAAAAAAATAAATAAATAAAAATCATCTCCAAAATAATCTCCATACTGTGTGTGCTTCAGTAGAACATTTTACTGTGTTGTAAGTATAAGGAAATTTAAAAAATTGACTTTTCCCTTTTGCCAAAAGAGAGATCTTTTTTCCTCCCTTTTTCTTAAGGGCATTTCTTTGAAAAACCCGTACTTGTAAATCCTTCCTCCTACCCTTTCATATGTACGCCAATCTCTTTAAAGCCTAAATAAGCTAGCTCTAGCCACTGGTAAAACCCAGGGCTTTGCTTCTGAACGGCTTGTGACCCATCCCCTAAATGCCAGCATCAAGGAGGACAGTGCCTCGGCTCCATCCACGGGAGTCTAGCGAGGCGCCTCGGCCACCTGCTCACAGAGATTAGAGAGCTTTTACTTTTCCTTCAGATAAAGGCAATTAACTAGCACAGACGGCCACCCCAATGACCAGGTGAGTTTAGGATCGGCTGTGAAAGCTCGGACAGCAAATGGTGCTGTCAAGTCTTCTTACAGAAGCACACATTACCATTAACCTTGAGACCGTGTATGGAATGGACTGTAAATGGTGGGACCTTTTTGGTTTTGCAATCTCGTTAGCAGATTACCTGTGCTGCATCCCAGTCTAGCTTAATAATTATTCAATAATAGAACTATTTTCTTTCCACATTTGTGGGACCATTTTCTAGGCTGGCAGATTTTAACTTTTCCCTAGCATAAATGTAAGAAATTCTACTCTCTCTACTGGACCACCTCACTGCCACTTTCTTGTCTTGATGGCTCCAATACGGGAAAAATCCTCCTCCCTGAGCAGAGCTGTTAGAGCCTGACCACTCCTGCCCTCCAAGTGCCAGGTGCTCTGCATCACTGCCTTTGCGACATCTCCCATGAATCCTCTCAGAGACGTCCTATTCACACTGAACCAAACTCTCCCGCCAGGATTTCCTGTCTCACAGGCCAGAAAATGAAGAACGAGCCCTGACACCTCCCTCTCCCTTTTCACCCCACAGTGAACCTATTACCAAGCCCCGTTGATCTTGCCTCCAACATTGCCCTCAAATCCATCAACTCCTGCCTCCACTGAGGGGCCGAGCGGTCTTTTACAAACACAGACCTGCTGGCGCTCCTCCTCTGACCGAGACTCTTCAATGGCCTCCACCACTCTCAGGACCAGCCCCAGATCCTTGGCGTGACCTATGAGGGCTGCGTGGTCTGACCGCTGCCTACCCCTCCAACCTCATCTCTCTGACTCTCTCCCTCACTCCCCATCCTCCAGTCCCAAGTGGAAGCTTAAGCTCCACAGGGACAGAGGACAGAGACCACACCTATTTGCTCATGCTATATTCCTAGCCATGTCTAGGATTTTCGTTGTCTTTTCCATAGACAGCTTTGCTGCAAGCATTTTCGAGGCAAACATTTTCACCACATAATTAATTGGCCGTAAGGCAATTTTGCTGTAAAAGATAAAACAAAAAATAAAGAGGGACATTAAAAAGGACATAACAAAACATGAAAAATGAATAGCAAAAGACTTTATTGCAAAATGCAAAATATTTGAATACATTTAAAATGTGTGCAGATTTATGGCAATACTGTGCAAACAATCGATTTTATGTTGTGGGTTGTACCTAAGTGCTTGTCTTCGAAATCTTTTGTTTATAGCATTACACTGTTTTTGCTTGATGTAGCTCCTCATTCGGCATCACACTTTTTCTTTTTCGCTAAAACGTCTTCCATCATTGAGAGAGGCAGCAGGTTCCCAAGCCCAGCCTGCATGTTTGTGACTGAGCGTGGCGCTGCACTGTGAAAGCCTTCAGCACTGCTGTCTGTTCTTGGCACACTGTCACATGTCTGCAGACAGACATTCCAAAGTTCCATGGGAAACGTGGGTTCCACTCTGTGCCACTGTATACACCATTAAGCGCTAAGATTTATACAGCCTGCATCAGTGGAGAAATGAAACCAAACTGTCAACCAGTTATTTTCTCTTTTATGGCAAAATTGCCTTACGGCCAATTAGTTATGTGGTAAAAAAGTTTGTAGCCAAAATGCTTGCGGCAAAGACGTCTACAGCAAAGATGCTTATGGCGAAAATACTTGGAACCTCTCCTAGCACAGGGCAGATGCAAGATAAACAGATGCTGAAGAATACTGCTGATAAAACTGGAGCGTCTTAAACGGAAGGCAAATAAAACATCAACTAAATCATGCATCGTGGAGAAAGAGTGCTCTCAAACATGTTTGTATCCTAGGTGGCTAACACAGGGCTCGGACCAGAGCAGAGCTAAAAGAGGTCTGTTAAACCAGTTGGCAAACCAAACACAGATACGATGAAAAACAATACTGGCACTCCTGTCTATTTAGCTTTGCAGTGCAAATGACCAATGCAGATTAAGTCTCACATTTAGGCATTTAACCCTCCTCTCATCGCCAGTCCCCATCCTGTGGTCTAACCAGAGGTCTAACCACGTTTGAAGGACACTGGACTCTAATCAGAGCTGAAAAATATACATGGTCTGTGGCATTGATTATATCTTCTGAGAAGCAAATAAACCAAAACTGGGGAGCAGTACTGCTCTCGGGATAAGAGCCCTACCCACGTTTTCTGTCTGACCCTTTAGCCATGCAGATCTTTCAGTAACAAGACACCAGCGCCTCCTATTCTCGAGGCTTCACACATGTCCTTCCCTCTCCCTGCAGCTCTTCCTGCTTCTCCTTGCCCAATTTAACTCCAACTCAGTCCTCAAGGTCTCAGCTAAATTATTATTTCCTCAGGAAAGCCTTCCCTGTCTCTCCTCACTCCCTCCCGCTGACAATCACCCCATTATATATTTTCACAGCACCCTCCACCGTCCTCCACAGCACGTACCACAAGCACCACAATCGTAATTAATATTTACTTTGTAACTCTTTATTTTCTATCTCCCTTGCTGGACTTAAAAGCATCTTGAGGACGGGCTGTGTCTGTTTTGGCCATCACTGTATCCCCCACACTTAGCACACTGCTGGTACAGAGAAGGTGTTTGACAAATACCCGTTAACTGAAGGAAGGAAGGAATGAAATACATATATAAGCGCTAGCTTTGGGAGTGACATGGAATTGGCTCTGCTCTGACTAGCTCTGTGCCTTCAGATAAATTTCTTACCATCTCTGAGCCCCTTTCCTTACCCATAAATGAAGATAATTGTTCGCACTTCACAGAGTTATTGTGAGGATTGAGAGAATCCACTAAAATGCTTAGCATAGTGCCTGGCACATAATAAACACTCAATAAATATTAACTATTAGAGTTCTTAAAGAGTGGAGAAAAAGAGGAGTGTATCTGGTGGGGACGGCACACTGCATGCCCCTGCCTAGGGCACAGAGCTCCGTTTGTGCAAACAAATAGTTGCAAATCTGAATGAAACGAGTATTTTCAGTTTACTATAGGAATGTACGTCTAAAAGAACGCTGAAATAGATCCATTTATGAAGCCAAGAATCCCTCTGGACGTGAAGTGATCTTGCATTTATGTGGATTGCACACTTGTGTGCAGCGTCAGGTTCTTTCGAAGCAAAGTACATCAGGAATCCAGTACTTCGGGGCAGCAGAGTTCCAAACCCAGGCTTCAGGACCTAGAGGACCCCAGCCCAGCTGTGCTGACCTTAGCCCAGGACACGTGGATAAAACGACAGGCTTTTGCCTTGAAGACAATTGCTCTTCCCTCCCAGCAAGAACCTCCACACCATAAGGAGAAAATGTCCCTTCCCTCTGGTGTTCTCCAGCACCCCCTGGTCGCCTCCTCCCTATTCTTGGTGCATTCTACATTCCCAATATCCCCCTTTGACTTTGTTTTTGTCCTCTCTTAGATTTTCCAATTTTGGACACATCATCTAACTTCTCTGAGCCTCAATTTCTTCATCTGTAACAATGGAACTAAAACAGTACTTCCCTCTTGGCTACATGGCACAGTATATGCCATACAGTAACACATGGTAACTCCTGTTTTACTGTTCCTACCACATCCCTAATCAATCTACAACCCAGAAGAAAATTACAACAAAGATCCTTTCCAACAGTACAAACGGTTCTTTCAGAGTCTGTCTTTTCTACAATAAAAGAAACCCCCACCCACCCTGCATACTGGAAGAAAATACATAATCCCAAAGAAGCTCCAAATGACCCAAGGGAAAGTAATTTAACAAACTAGATAGCCCTGTTTCCTAAAAAGGATTAAATCTGCAAAACACAATATACATATATCCATTTTTATAAAGCCCTCCCTTAAATCAAGGCCTATTAGGACTACATACACTGCACTCAGAGGTTCTCGGGAAGCCCCGCTACCTTACAGTATGCCATCCTGGGGAATCCCAGCAAGAAGGAACACTGTCTTGCTGGTCACCCTTGACCAAGGCACGGTCACGATCCTAGCCCTTCCTTCCATCTCCATCCCTCTCATCACAAGCCTCAGGAGAAATAAAAGCCCCACTACCTTAGGGAACAGTGGGGGCCTCTGTACGTTGATAAGCTGTCAAAGCCAGGCTCCAGATTACCTTTTCAACGTAAGTTACTTAACAAGGACCTCTTCAAAGGCGACCCCTGCACTAGAATAAGTGGGTTTTACACAGAGGCCCGGTTCTCAAAGCCCGCCTCTCCCATCGTTTGCTGTGGGTCATCTCAGCCTCCAGAGCTCTGCTGAGAAGCGACGGCGCCAGCTCGCACCTTACTCTTCTGTGGCGAGGAGTAAGCGAGATCCACAGCAGTTATTCCGCCGGGTGCTCAAAAGAGGTAATTCCTCTCCCTCTCCTTCTGAAGAACTACATCAGTTGTGCTAATTCTCTGTGTCAGCAAGCTAAAGACTCCTTTCGCCATCTGCCACTTTGCTAGAAACTGACTTCCTCTTTGCTTCCCCTGCACACAGGCTGGGAGACGAGAAAAGCACTTTCTGGCAATTCCACTCCGAGAAGCAAGCACCACGCTCACGGACACAGGCGCATACGGAGCCAGAACTTGCTTCAAAAGCAGCTTCCCAAGTCACCAGACCGAAGGGAACAGAAGGGCAAGCCCCCGGGTACCGTTTGCTGAGCGCCGCCTCGCCACGCTTCGCAACCGCAGGGTGGGCGCGTCCGCCCAAGGACAGCCAGGGCGCGGCGGGGCCGGGACGCTGGGGCGCCGGTCCCCGCGGCCTCCGCACCCGCCCGTCCCACCCGCAGGGCCCCGCGCGCGCCTCGCCGCCGCGCCCCTCCCGCTCGGACGCACCTGCCCGCCTGGGGGCCCATGCCGCCTCCGCTTCGCCTCCCGCCGCGGAAGTGACGTCACCGCCCTGCCCCGCGGCCGCGCCCAATCCCAGCCGCCGCGCCGCGCAGGCCCGCTCAGCGGTCTGAAGCGCGCGCCTTCCGTCTTCCGGGTGAAGCGGGAGGCCGGGCGCGGCTTCCGTGCGGTCTGGTGGGGCGCGGGCGGCGGAGTGCGGAGGGAGGAGGGCCCGAGCTCTGCGCAGCCCCGCGCTGCGGGGTCGAGACCGGAGGCCCACAGGGCGCCGCGTCGGGGCGGAAGGCGCCGTGGGGGCGGGGCTCCCGTCCCGCCTGTGGAAGCAGCTCCTGCAAATACGTTTTTAAGAGACGTGCAGCGGAAGAGGGTGCCGGCCACAGCCGCCCTGCTCCCCGGCTCCGGGCCGCGCGGCGCGCTCGTGCGGAAATGCCGGCCGCCGTGCAAAGCGCCGCGCTCCCCCGTCCCACGGGCAGATGCCGGGCCGCTGCCCATGCGCTGCCGCGACTCCCCTGGTCGTTAGTGTAGCGTGGAAGTGCTCACGAGTACCCGCGCAATCTGGACATGTGGCGGAAACACTAAGTGTTCAGCTACCTTTCCCAATAGTCCGTGCAGCATGTTTGCGTTTGACGGTGTCACAGGCGTTCGTCCGCTCTCCTGGCCCCTCGCCACTGTTCTGAACACTCCAGACTCCTATTCGCCAGTTCACAAAATGGGAGTATTCCACTCACAAACCCAACGTGATGCTGAGTCCTTACGGCAGGACGGAGCCAGTTTCTTAGGGTTAATTTTCTAGGCCTGCCAGCCATTGCACTAGCCAACCCACACTTCAGTCCTGCTTGCAGTCACTCTAGAAGCAAGATGATAAATCCCAATGTTTTTGTAGCCAGGTTGAGTTGGATCTTTTGTCAAATGCAAGTATAAGACCTCTAACTTCCCAGCTAGGATTTTATACAAATGGACCCCACTGGTTAGCACAGGACTATAGCCTGCGATGTTTGGTTTTTTTGGAGGTGTTTTTGTTTTTGTTTTTGTTTTTTTGAGGAAGATTAGCCCTAAGCTAACTACTGCCAGGCCTGCTCTTTTTGCTGAGGAAGACTGGCCCTGAGCTAACATCCGTGCTCTTCCTCTGCTTTATATGTGGGACGCCTACCACAGCATGGCTTGCCAAGTGGTGCCATGTCCACACCCGGGATCCAAACGGGTGAACCCCAGGCCGCCGAGAATCAGAAGGTGCGAACTTAACCACTACCACCAGGACGGCCCCTAGCCTGCGATGACAACAGGACAGGGGACTTCTGTTCCCCCAAAGATGGAATAGACACACTTTTCCCTATTCCTCTGGCTAGGTACAACTGAAAACCCTGGGCATTATATATAAGACAAGCATAAGCAGACTGAAAGTTCTGCTAGGGACCTCGGAACCTGAGTAACAACATGGTGATGAGTTCCCCGGGTTTCCTTTTTGCCTCATTATCCTAAACTGGGTGCTGGCGGAGCAGGCAACCTGGAAATGCCATTGGGCACAGACAAAACCCCAAGAAGAGCCTGCTGTCTCTAGCCAGAGGACAAGGAAAAGGGCAGCCTTGGAAGACCGAAAACTTAGACAACAAAGGCTCTACTCCAGCCAAAACTACAGAAAAAACTTCAGCCCTACAACCACCCCTGCTAGCAAAAGCTGAGTGGAAAGCCTCGACTTCCTCCCATGCTAGGCTGTGAAGAGGTGCCACTGTCCCCCTCCCCGCTCCACGGGTGTGGCCTCAGAGAAGGCCAAGTGGAGAGCTGAGCAGTAAGGAGGCTCTCGGCCAACATGGCGTTAGTGGAAACCAGAGGGGAACCTGGATTTCCAACCCCACTAGGTGGTAAGAAGGCACTCCTCCCCTCCTCTCCGAGGTGTCAGGAGGACCTAAGTTGAGAGTCAGGACCTGCACTACCTTTCAGTGGCAACAAGACCACATCCCACCCCCCGTGTCAAGGGAAACCACGTAGGGAGCAATAACTAGACATCCCAGACAGGGTGGTGTCGGCAGAAGCTACTGGGGAGCCTGAACGCCCACTTGCACCCAGAGGCAGCAAGGAGTCCCTCCAAGTGTCAGTGAAGGCCAAATTGGAAACCTGCACTTCCAGCCCCACCTGGCAATAGTGGAGAGGAACCTCCCTCCCCATGCCAAGGTGGCATGCCAAAGAGCAAGCCTGCTGAGACACAGGTTTAAATCAGACCCAGAGTCTTGCGAGACCCCAAATCCAGGCTTCCATCAAAAAGCAGTTGTCATAAAGAAATAAGAAAACGTAAGTTTGAATGAGAAAACACAACCAACAGATGCCATCGCAGAGACAATGCAGATGTTAGAATTAACTGACAAGGACCTTAAAACAGCCATCATAAAAATGTTTCAATAAGAAATCACAAACTTATTTGAAACAAATGAAAAAATAGAACGTCTCAGCAAAGAAAATGAAGGACAAGGAAGAATAAAATGGAAATTTTAGAACTAAAATATACAGTAACTGAAATTAAAAACTTAATGAGAGGCCCAACAACAGAATGAAGAGGACAAGGGAAGAGTCAGTGAACTTGAGGAGAGAACAATAGAAATTACACAATGTGAACAACAGAGAGAAAATAGATTGAATAAAGTGAGTAGACCCTCAGGGACATGTGGGGCTATAACAAAGATCTAACATTTGTGTCTTTAGAGTCCCAGAAGGAGAGGGGCGAGAGCATGGGACTGAAAAAGTATTGAAATAATGCCTGAAAGTTCTCCAAATTTAGCAATAGACGTAATCCTTCAGATTTAAGAAGCTCAGCAAACCCCAAACAGGTAAACCCAAAGAAACCCACGCCAACACACATAGTAAAACTATGGGTGGACAAAATAGACCTTTCTTCTCTTAAATTTTATAAATTATGTTGAATTGTTGAAGCAAAGATTATAATACATTCTAATATGGTTCTGAATATATGTAAAGGAAATATTTAAAACAATTATAAATAGGAGAGGATAAAGAGACATAAAGGGAGGTGAGCTTTCTACACTTCACTCAAACTAATAAAATGTAGATACCAGTAGACTGTGATAAATTACTTATATATAATAAAGTCCCTAGAACAATCAATCAAAAACCCATACAAAGAGATATACTGAAAAATACTATAGATAAATCAAACTGGTTGTCCAAAAGCGGTCAAATAACCCACAGGAAGACAGGAATAAGATACAAAAGAACAGACAAAGCAAAACATAAAATGACAGACAAACCTTGACATTAAGAACTACATTAAATGAAACAGGGCAAAATACAAAAAATAAAAGAGATGGGCAGAGTGGATATGAATAACATAATCCAGCTCTATGCTGTTTACAAGAAACTCACCTGATTAGGTAGGTTGGAAGCACAAGAATGGAAAAAGATAAACCATGCAAACAATCAAAAGGAAGCAGGAGTGGCTATATTAATATCAAATGAGATAGACTTCAGAGCAAAGAAAATTAGCAGGGACAGAGGTACATTACATAACGTTAGAACAGTCAATCCGCCAAGAAGACACAGCAATTCTAGATCTGTGTGCTCCAAACAACAGAGGTGCAAAATACGCAAAGCAAAATCTGATGGAACTGAAAGGACAAATGGACAAATCTGCAATTGCAAGTTGGAGACCTGAATACTCCTCTCTCAGTACTTGATAGAACAGATGAAAAGTCAGCAATGATATGGAAGGGCTCCACAATAGGAGCAACCAACAGGGTGTAATTGACATTTGTAGGACACGTCCCAACAACAGAAAACACCTTCTTTTAAGCTCTCACAGAACATAGTCCAAGATAGACCATATCCTGGACCATAAAAAATAACCTCAACAAATTTAAAAGAATTGAAATTATGTAGAGTGTGTACTAACTACAGTGGAATCAGACTGGATATCAATAAGAGAATGATAACAGGAAAGTCTCCAAACATTTGGAAGCTGGAAGCTAAACAACACACTTTTAAATAATCCATGGGCCAAAAAGATAGTCTCAAGGGAAATTTTTAAGAAATACATTGAACTGAATGAAAATGAAAATACGATATATCAAAACTTGGGGGACACAGCTAAGGGGGTGCTCAGAGGGAAATTTCCAGCGCTACATTTACGTTAGGAAAACGAATAGTCTCAAATCAAACAGACTAAAAATAAGCCAAAGAACAGCAAAGTAAAGCCAAAGCAAGCAGAAGGAGGGAAATAATAAGGATAACAGAAATCAATGAAAACATTTTTTTAAAACAGTAGAGAGAATTAATGAATCGAAAGCTGGTTCTTTTAAAAGACAAATAAAATTGATAACCTGTATTATGTTAAGCAAAACAAGCCAGATAGAGAAAGACAAACTCTGTCTGATTCTACTGATATGTGGAAGATAAACAAACACATGGACAAAGAGACGAGATTAGCGGGTACCAGGGGGAAGGGGGCTGGGGGGTGGGCACAAAGGGTGAAGTTGACCGACGAGTAATGATGTACAACTGAAATTTCATAATGTTGTAAACTATCATAACCTCAATTTAGAAAAAGTTAAAACAATTGATAAGCCTTTAACAAGACTGACAAAGGAAAAAGAGGGAAGAAACAAACTACTAATATCAGTAATGAAACTGGGTATCGCTACAGATCCACAGACATCAGAAGGCTGATGAGGGAAGACCGAAACTACTTACAGATTGGACAACTTAGATGAAATGGACCGATGCCTCGAAAAGTACAAACTACCGCAACTCACCCAACATGAAACAGAGAAGCTGAATAGCCTTTTAACTATTAAGGAAATAATTAAAGGCCCCCCAAAAGAGAAATGTCCCGGCCCTGATAGTTTAATTGGAGAGTTATACCAAACATTTAAAGAAGTAACACTAAATCTACAAATGTCTTCCAGAAAAGAACAGGAGGGAACGCTTCATAAATTCTTCTACAAAGTCAGTATTACCCAGGTACCAAAACCAGACAGAGACAGTACTAAAAAGGAAGAAAGAAAGAAAGGTAGGAAGGAGAGGAAGGAGGGAGGGAGGAAAAGATGGAAGAAAGAAACCTATAGACCAGCATACCTCATAAGTATAGAGGCAAAAATTCTTAACAAAATATTAACAATTTGAAGTCCGCAATATATAAAAATAATCATACACCATGACCAAGTGAAGTTGATCCCAGGGATGCAAGGCTAATTCAATATTTGAAAATCAGCCAATGTAATCCGTGGTACTAACAGGCGAGTAAAGGAAAAAAAAATGATCATATCAATTGTGCAGACAAAGATTTTGACAAAATCAAACACCCATTCATGATTAAGAAAAAACACTCAACAAACTAGGCATAAAAGGGAACTTCCTCAACCTAATAAATAACATTTATGAAAAACCCTCAGCTATCCTCATTCCTAACGGAGAAGGAACAACAGCTTTGCCTCTGAGATTGGGCAGGCCAAGGATGTCGGCTTTCGCTGGTGCTATTCAAGACAGCACTAGAAGTTCCAGCCAGTGCAATAAGGCAAAGCATGGAAATAAAGGGCACACAGATTGAGAAGGAAGAAAATAAACTCTCCCTATTTGCAGATGACATGATTGTGTGCATGTAGAAAATTCCAAAGAGTCGACAACTACTAAAAAACCTCCTAGAACTACATAAATTCATTAGAGTCCCAGGATACAAATCAACATACCAAAAATCAATTATATTTCCATATACTAGCAACAAACATATGAAAATCAGATTTAAAAATACTATACCATTTGCAGTCACTCAAAAATGGAAACACTTAGGTGTAAATATAACAAAACATGTACAGGACTAAACGTGCTGAAAACTACAAAACGCTGATGAAATAAATCAAAGATTAACTAAATGCAGAGACATATCACATTCATAGATTAGAAGACTCAACATAGGAAAGATGTCAATTCTTTCCTAATTACATGTGTAATACAATTCCTATAAAAATACTACCAAGATTTTTTGTGGATATAGAAAAGATTATCTTAAAATGCATATGAAAGGCAAAGGAACTACAATAGCTAAAACAATTTTGAAAAAGAATAACAAAATGGAAGGAGCCACTCTACCTGATTACGCATCTTGTCATACATCTCCAGACTCTGTGATATTGTGGAGGGATGGATGCATAGCTGAAGGGGCCAGAATAGAGGCTCAGAAATAGCTCCACGCAATTCTGTCTGTCTGATTTCTGAGAAAGGTGAAACAACAACTCAGGGGAGAAACAATAGTCTATTTCAATTAATGATGCTGGAGCAGTTGGATATCTATAGACAAAAAATATAAAAAATAAAGAACCTCAACTTAAACCTCACATCATTTATAAAAATTAATTCAAAATGAATCAAATTTAAATGTAAAACATAAAATTATAAGACCTTTAAAAGATAACAGGAGAAAAATTGGGGGAATTAGGGGTTCATGAGGGGTTCTTAGACATGACACTAAAAGTACGCTCCATAAAAGAAAAACTTGATATAGTGGACTTACACTTCATTAAAGTTAAAAAGTTCTGCTCTGCAAGATACCCTGTTAATGGGCTGAAAAAAGCTAACTATAGATGGGAGAAAATATTTGCAAACCACATATCTGAAAAAAGATTCATGCCTAGAATACATAAAGAACTCTCAAAACTCAACAGTAGACAAATGGACAATTCACTTTAAAAATGGACAAAGACATGAAACATTTCATTGAAGACAATGTACAAATGGCAAATAAGCACATGAAAAGATGCTCAACATTATTAGATATTAGGGATATGCAAATTAAGACCACAATGAGATACCACCACATACCTATTAGAATAGCTAAAATAAAAATAGTGATAATGCCAAATGCTGGAGTGGATGCAAAGAAAGTAAGTTTCTCCTACATTGCTGATGGGAACATAAAATGGTACAGCCACTCTGAAAAACAGTTTGATAGTTTCTAAAAACAAAAACTAAACATACAACCCAGTAATTGCATTTATCCCAAGAAAATGGAAACTCATAAAGAGACCAAAACCTGAACAGAATTGTATAGAAGATTTATTTGTAATAGACAAAAACTGGAACCAACCAAAATGCCCCTCATGGTTAAACAAACTGTGGTACACCCACACCATGGAATACCACTCAGCAAAAAAATGGAATGAACTATTGATACATACAATACTTTGAATGAATCGCAAGAGCGTTGTGCTGAGTGAAAAAAGACAACTTCAAAAGGTCACACACTTATGATTCCATTTATATAACATTCTTGAAATGACATATTAGTGGTTGCCAGGGAGTAAGAACGGGTGGAAGGAGTGATTGTGATTATAAAGGGTTAATAGGAGGGAGATCGTAGTGATGGAATAGTTCTGTATCTTGATTGCATTGGTGGTTACACAAATCGACACGTGTGACATGGAACTGCACACATACACAAACACACACACATTGTGAGAGTCCTGGTTTTGCTACTGTACTAGAATCATGCTCTACCCTGCTCTATACTACCCTTGAAACCTCCTGTGGATCTATAATTCATTCAAAATAAAATTTAAAATTAAAAAAAAAAACCCCACAAGGCAGATGTTGAATTTCTTAACACCTCCAAACCTCAGGCTTCTCATCCTTAAACTAGAGATAAAGTGTGAGACCAAAGGTAATTACACTTGTAAAGTGCCATGTAAGTTATTACTCGATAAATTGTAGCTGTTGTTTTCGTCGCTGTTGGTGGTGGACTTGTTGGAATACAAGGATGCATACCCACAATTTCCTCTGATGAGGGCAGAAAAAGAAAAATGCTTCAGGGGTAACTACACAGGTTTTCTAAAGCTCTAAGGAGAAATTTTCTGTTAGTGACAGGAACTCTAAGATGACCCCTACCGCCACCCCATGGACCTTTGAATAAAATCTATTTCCTTCTGATATGTGCTTTGCATGATACTGCTCTGAGGCTGAGGGATGAGACAAAGGACCCCTCCATGCGTCCCGCACCGAACTGAGCTGCAAGGAAAGACCACCACCTTCCCAAAGCACGTGGGGTGGAGGCCACGGTGGGCAGCGCCTGCATGCACACACGCCGCACTGCCTCTTCTGCGCGGGACGCACTGCTAAGTACACACGTGATGCTGAAGCTGCTAAACGGTCAGAGGAACACCTGGAAAGTGCTGACAGAAGAAAAGCAGTGCAGTAGAGGACGTTGCTGGTGTAGGACCAGAGAGCAGGAAGCTGAGACACAGATGTGTCCTCTTATTTGTGGTTCCTGGGAAATGTTCAGCTTCGGGGCAGGAAGGGGAGTTTTATTGCTGCTCACTGGAACTCAGGAGAAAAGGAAGTGCTGGTGGCTGCAGCACAGAAATTGTGACTCTCAGAAATAAGAAAGCCTATATTTCCTCCCCAGGAGGTAGGACTGATAAAATTTTTTAATGAAAAAGTCCTGTAGGCTTATTCTAACAAATAACGTCTACACTGTATTTCTCCAAATCCTCAAGCGGATATAATATTCAAGAGGATTATCTGTAAAGGCTGAGTGTCAAATAGAATAAACATTTTAATAAAACTTATTTTTCCAAAGGAAGCTGGTGGCATTTGGGGCTAGAACTGTGCTGTCCAATACAACAGCCACTAGCCATATGCGGCTATTTACGTAAAAATGAGTTAAAATTAAATAAAGTTAAAAATTCAGTTCCTCAGTCACACTAGCAACATTTCCAGTGCTCAGTACAAATGTGGGACATTTCTGGCATCTCAGAAAGTTCTATAGGACGGCCCTAGAGGAGTCACAGTGAAGGCACATTAAGTTTGAAAAACAACCCCTCTGTCATGTCCACCACTATTTCTACTCCTGTTGAAGACATCTGTGTGTCAGACAGCGAGCTGATGTCAAATGGAAAACAGTTAACCCTCAGACACTGGGTTGAGCCTGGAGCCAGAGCACACCCCTGGAAGCAGCTACACGTGGGCTTTCCCAGTGATGGAGACAGCTCTGCAGCCCACGTGGCTGTCTCCACCCCACAGGGAGTAAGTTGTCCGACTCGGAGTCCTGTGAACACAAAAACACCCACCCAACACACACACACACACCCAGCCTCAGACATGCGCAAACAGTGCAGGAGACTTCCTAAGAAACCAGTTCCACTTTATGCTCACCAGGAACTGTTGGGGTTTTGTTTGACAATATGTCAATTTAATGGCTGCTACATCTTAATCCTGGCTTGAGGAGAGAGGGTCTTACATGCTTTTCTCTTCTACAATCCCAGGGCTTTCACTTTCTAAGCTGCCTGGTGTACTTAATAAATGAAAGAAAAATCCCAATACAGAATTACAATAGTGATGGAATACTTTTAAAGTTTCCCTTTAACAAATCAATGATTTTAACACACAAATACACTGTGGTGTCTCGTGTTGTTTATAAGACAACTGCAGAATTCGTGGGAAAATCTACTGACAGCTGCCCCAGAGATGGTGCCAGGATAACAGTGTAGGTGGCGTGAGGAGTGACATTTTTCTCTCTCCCGTCAGCGTCTCTGTGACTCTGGCCTCACATGGCAAGGAAGTCAGAAGTCTAAACCTGGGCGCTCTTTGGAACAGGAGCCCGGGCCTCGGGAAGGGCAGCCATGCTGCAGAAGGGCGCGTCCCCAACTCTCCCGGCAGCTGGTGCCGGTGCTGCAGCGCTGCCCCACCCCCCAGACATCTGGGGCGGGCCCTTCAGCTTCCATTTTCTCCTGGTTCCCAGGAGGCGTCAGCATTGATATTCCTGAGAAGAGTGACTTAACTTGTCTCTCCCTTTCTTCCCTTCTTGCTAGTGTCAACACAAATAGTCCATAGTCCATCTATAAATGAAAATTGGGGTGAGCTTATTATGAGCCAGATCTGGGGACTAGGTCCTTCTCCGAGGCAGGAAGGGCGCCAAAGAAGTGGGGTGTACAGTGTGGTTATATATCATCTTGGAACAAAGAGCATACATCACATGTGACAGGAATGTCCCTTTTAGAATAGTCACGAGATTGCTTCACTGGCACCGCAATTTGGTGAACACAGGTGGTCACAAGGTGAGCACAGCAGGTCAGCAATCAGTCCGTAGTGGAGGGAGAGATGCTTATCCTTAAAGAAATGCCCGTGTGGGGGAAGTTACATCCTGATCTTTAAGGACATTGTTCTCGTCTTTGAGACATAGGAAATCTTTAAAGCAGAAGTACAACGCATGCTCAGCCACCAGGTCAGGCCCTTTTGGAAAAATAAGGTCAGGTCAAATTAGTTTTAACCCAAATGGCTTCCTTGTATACTCCAATATATCCTATTCCTTGTCATTTATTTATCACCAGCTACCGTGCATTTTAAGCTCCTCTTTTTAAAATTGTGTATAAATAACTCTGGTTAAGCAGAGTAGATTTCTTCCATTCTTCCTGTTCCCTTAAGGAAACAGCTTCATAAAGCAATTCCGCTTCCCCTTCACTGTTAACAGAGGGCATTGAAGGAGGCTACAGAGAGAGCTGGTCAGTTCACTATTTCTCTATTCCTTTAGCACAGATTTATCCAAAGAAGAGGCTGCGGGTTTCTGAACGTGCTTGTATTGCCGAGGTGGTCACATCCCTCTTTAAGACAAATAAGCTTTGATCTCAAGGTTTCTCCAGGAAGGAATTGAATGGTCAAGGCTTAAAAAGCTGCAGCATCTGCCATTTAGCACCTTAGGGACTTTGTGCCATCAAGAAGGTATTTTGGGTTTTTGAAAACATGTATGATCCTCAAACTTTCTGTTTAAGGATCTATAAAAGCCTATTTGTACCCCTACTGCCCACATACAGCCCCATCAACCATGGTATGGGGCGTGTGACATTTCTGTGTTAACTTAAACTCGTCTGATCTCAAAGATGAAATGGGAAGTGAGGGCTCCCACCACTGCCTGCCGAGGAGGATGTGGTAGATCATGCAGTGAGAGCCCAGGAGCCTGCAGATTCAGCTCCCTAGAGGCCAGGACTTCAGGCCTGGGCTTCGTATATTGCAGGTGCTCAGGAGAGCACTGACAAGGCATCCTCCCCAGTCGAGTTATCTCTTGTGAAGAAATGTGCCTCATTTCCTTACTTTCCATTTCCTTTGTGTTCATTCAACAAATTCATAGGGAACTGCAAGGGACCCTGACTAGCCAAAACAATTTTGAAAAAGAACAAAGTTGGAGGGGCCAGCCCAGTGTTGCGGCAGTTGAGTTTGTGCGCTCCACTTCGCCGGCCTGGGGTTCGCTGGTTTGGATCCTGGGCACGGACCTACCCACTGCTTGACAAGCCATGCTGTGGTGGTGTCCCACGTATAAAGTAGAGGAAGATGGGCATGGATGTTAGCTCAGGGCCAGTCTTCCTCAGCAAAAACAGGAGGATTGGTGGCAGATGTTAGCTCAGGGCTGGTCTTCCTCAAAAAAAAAAAAAAGTTGGAGAACTCAACACCTCCTGGTTTCAAAACTTAGTATAAAGCTACAGTAATCAGGGGCCGGCCCTGTGGCAGAGTGGTTAAGTTCGCGCGCTCCACTGTGGTGGCCAGGGGTTTCACTGGTTTGGAACCTGGGCACAGACATGGCAACACTTGTCAGGCCACGCTGAGGTGGCGTGCCACATGCCACAACAAGAAGGACCCACAACTAAAATATACAACTATGTACTAGGGGGATTTGGGGAGAAAAAGCAGAAAGAAAAAAAATAGATTGGCAACAGTTGTTAGCTCAGGTGCCAATCTTTAAAAAAAAAAATCTACAGTAATCAAAACTGTGTGGTACTGGCATACAGATAGACATTTAAGTCAATGGACTAGATTGAGAGTCCCTAAGTAAATCCATACATATGTGAGGAATTGTACCAAGAACAATGATATTGATCGACACATTGAAACTGGATGAGATTAAGAAGACACTTTAGTTTCTGTATCACGTGTGTTCCTGTTCTCATCCTCCTCTGAGGGTCCCCTCCTACATCTTCTCTTCCTCTGTCTATTCTGTACGTTCACCAAGGATCTGTCCTTGACCTTGTATCTGTCAGGGTAGGCTAGGTTATGCTATGGAAACAATGACCCCTGTGTTTCAGTGGCTTACAACAGAAGTTTGCTTCTTGCTCAGGTACACGTCCACTGTGGGCTTGCTACAGTCCTACCCCTCACTTTCTTCATTCTAGGACCCAGGCTGTTGGAGAAGCCTCCATTTGGAACATTACTGATCTTAAGGCAGAAAGAAAAGAGACATGGGAAACCACACAGTGATTCCTATAGTGTCAACACTTAATTCTGGTTGGAAAGTCCTAACACAATTTGGTGGAATTTTAATTTTCATAAATTCAAACAGGCCTTTGTCCTGTTTGGAAGGGGTCAGTGGATCAGAGAGAGGCAGGAGAGGAAGGAAAATGACAGGTTTCCATAAGAAACGTGAGCCCTGAGTTCATCAAGAAAATCACATAGCAGTTGTCAGTGGGCACCTTTATTTAATTTTCCCCATAATGATAACAACATCATGCTTCTGCCTTAAATACGTAAGTCTCCTTCTTACAAGTCTCGTCTTTTTCCCTGAAAGGGGAGACACAAAGTCCCTTCAGTCACTGTATATAAATCTCTGTGATGTGAATTCCTCTCCTATTTCAGTCAAGTCAGGGGTAGTCTAGTCTGTACCTGAACGCTAGGAGGTTAATCACCACCGTTATCCTTATCAAAAATCACTGGGGAAAAGAGGAATCAAGAAAATTGGGATTGATTAATTTACACGAATACAAGCAAAGACAAAGCATGCCTATTCAGTACAGGTTTGTTTTTTTTTCCTTTTTCTCCCCAAAGCCCCAGTACATAGCTGTGTATCCTAGTCGTAGGTCCTTCTAGTTCTGTGTGGGGCTCCGCTACAGCACGGCTTGATGGGCGGCACTAGGTCCACACCCAGGATCCAAACTGGCCACTGAAGCAGAGCACACAAACTCAACCACTCGGCCGCAGGGCGGGCCCTACAGTTTTCATTACTGTAACTCATCAGAGGCCATGAATAGTATTTATAACTCCTTTCGCTTCCTGTTCCATGTTACCTCTACCCTCAGCCAGCATCTCAGCTGAGTAGGGGTCTGTACCTGGTGGGTGACTCAAAATTTTATTCCAGAAGGATCTAAGCCCTTAGGGTCTCATTTTTATTAGTTGGCTAAAATCTTCCATTGACTTTCTTTCTTTTTTTTTTTTTGAGGAAGGTTAGCTCTGAGCTAACTGCTGCCAATCCTTCTCTTTTTGCTGAGGAAGAGTGGCCCTGAGCTCACATCCATGCCCATCTTCCTCTACTTTATACGTGGGACGCCTACCACAGCGTGGCTTTTGCCAAGCAGTGTCATGTCTGCACCCGGGATCCGAACCGGTGAACCCTGGGCCGCCGAGAAGTGGAACGTGTGCACGTCACCACTGTGCGACCTGGCCGGCCCCCTTCCATTGACTTTTACTACTGGACATTGAAACACCAAGAGTCACACACACCCACTGTGAGAGACCCTAGGATCCGAATGTGGTCTTCCCTGCCCACATTTCGCAGCAGCAACACATTTCCCTTTGGTAATCAGGATCAGTCGCCCAGGCCAGAACAGTAACTCCCTTAATTGTCTGTTGGTTCAATGGAATGGCTAAAAATAGCTGGGAGGTGGTTTTAACTTCAGTTAAATCAAATAATTGCTGCGTCCCCTGTGGAAGCATTCTTCCATTAGGAGCTAGGAAGCTCTCTATCCTCACTGAGCCCAACATTATGTGGATCAGAAGCAAAATTTTTGCAAGTGAATTATTATGTGTAAGAACGAAAGCTTACTTCACATCCATTTGGATGACTACGATAAAAAAAAAAAGACAAGTGCTGGTGAGGATGTGGTGATGAGGGAACTCTTGTGCACCGCTGATGGGAATACAAAATGGTACAGCTTCTGTGGAAAACAGTGGGTTTTTAGGTTCCTCAAAAAATTAAAAATAGAACTACCATATGATCCAGCAATTCCACTTCTGGACATATACTCAAAAGAATTGAAAGCAAAGTCTGGAAGAAGTATTTGTACACCCATGTTCACAGCAGCAGTATTCAGTATAACTAAAACATGGAAGCAACCCAAGTGTCCATCAACAGATGAATGGATAAACAAAAAGTGGTAAATCCATCCATTGGAATATTATTCAGCCCTTAAAAGGAAGGAAATTCTGACACGTGCTACAACATGGATGTGCCTGGAGGACATTATGATAAGTGAAATAGGCCAGTCACAAAAGGACAAATACTGTATGATTCCACTTATACGAGGTACCCAGAGCCAGAAAGTGGAATGGCGGCTGCCAGTGGCTGGAGGGAGAAAGGAATGGGAAGCGAGTGTTTAATAGTATGGGGTTTCAGTTTTACAAGGTGAGGAGAGTTTGGAAGATGGCTGGTGGTGATGGGTGTACAACAGTGTAAATAAATTTAATGCCACTGAATTATACACTTAAAAATGGCTAAGATGGTACATTTTATCTTCCCAGTATTTTACTGCAGACACACACAAAAGGAATGATAGGAGCCACTTCCACTGTCACCTGTGGTTTCCGGCCTCAGGGTTCTGGCTGGAGGAGAGCAACAGCCCCATATGCTGATCATTGGCTCTACATATGTGCTGCATCCCATAAGACAGCCTCCAACTTTGCAGACATTCTCTCTCAGCTGGCACGCAAACTAAGTCTTTTATAGGCCATACCAACATTCTAAAAGCTTTTCAAAGATGCTGAGGCTCCCACACCAAGGTCTTTCTCAATGCCCTGGTGAAAGGCATTCTCTGTGCGCCCTAGAGGACATGTTGGGGGAGGCAGTTCAGGCAAGTCGCTTACCTGAAACTCCCTCTGCCATGTTAGCTCTCTCAGCCTGGGCTCTGTCCTCGATACCCGTGGTTCTCAAAGTGCAGTCCGGACCGTGGCGACATTTGTTAGATTTAGAGCCGTTGGGCCCCACCACAAACCTGCTGCGTTAGAGCCTCTCGGGTGGGGGCCAGGAGCCTGGGTTTCAACACGACAAAGAGCAACCACTTAACATGACACTGGGCTTGTTCCGCCTCTCAGCCTCACCGAGGGAAGGCTGAGATGAACTCAGGTTGTA
The DNA here is from genome assembly GCF_021613505.1 of Equus quagga. Taxonomy (NCBI): domain Eukaryota; kingdom Metazoa; phylum Chordata; class Mammalia; order Perissodactyla; family Equidae; genus Equus; species Equus quagga. The sequence goes on from NC_060277.1 coordinate 55,994,109, forward strand.
GCCAGCCAGCCAGACAATCCGTTAGAGCCGCTTCCAGCTGCTCATGCTGATACATCAAACCCAGAATTCCTAGTAAATGAACCCATACCCCTAAATGCTGTCCAATCCGACAAACTGCTCTGTTCTCCTTGATCTATCTATTGCCCTTAAAATCCGTTTCCACAGATTTCCCCAGATTTTAGCAGATGTAAGTTGGTAAAGTCTTATGATTCTTTCAGTGTTGGTGACTAAGCCATTTCCTGTGGCATCAGACACTGTCCTTGGCTCCTTGGGGCGTGCTGGGGTCTGACTCTAGTTGGGGACTGAAGGCAATGAGGAGAGATGGAGGTGGGTCTGGAGGAAACTCAGTGAGCCAGCAACTGCCTCAGACGAGGTCGCTACATGTGCTCCGAGTAAGGAAAGCCTTGGCTTGAACATGGGTTCAAGGGCCTCAGATTTACCCAAATTCACCCAGTATCTTCCTCCTCAGTTCTTTTCAAGTCATTGCAAGGGATCAGTTAAAGCTGTTGAGGGGCCGACCTGGTGGTGCAGCGGTTAAGTGCGCGCATTCCGCTTGGGCAGTCCAGGGTTTCCCGGTTGGGATCCCAGGTGCGGACATGGCACGGCTCATCAAGCCATGCTGTGGTAAGTGTCCCACATACAAACTGGAGGAAGATGGGCATGGATGTGAGCTCAGGGCGAGCCTTCCTCAGCAAAAAGAGGAGGATGAGCAGCAGTTAGCTCAGGGCTAATCTTCCTCAAAAAAAAAAAAAAAGCTGTTGAAAAGGCTAGAGGAACAAAAATGGGAAGATAGCCTTTCTGAGAGATAAGGAGAGACGCTGGCCTAGCCTTTTGATGGAGGCATGAACCCACACTGACCCTGCTGCCTCTTTGCTCCCATCAGCAAATATCGCTCACTGGCCTCCAATTGGGACCCTGGGAAATGTAGACTTTGGGTTTCTATTTCTGGAAATACAGGGAAGTTATGACACAGCAGGTGTGAAGCAGAGGACCCCCAAACAAGAGCTGGCTATATTTTTATATTTTAAAATTATTCTTAAAGAAAGTATACAGGCCCATGGTAAAAATTCAAACACTGCAAAACAGGGATTTAATAAGCCTCTATCTCTCTCTCTTCCTCCTCAGAGGAAATGGTGGCTACCTGCTACTTACATTTTGCTCTAGAGATGTCCTACGTGTCCACAAGTTACGTGCATGCTGTGAAGGTGTTGTGTCGATGTGGTTGAACCTAGATGACCTAGAATAATCTGGGCGGGCCCAAGGCAATCCATTGAAAAGCCTCAACATCAAGCCTGAGGCTTCCATGAGAGAAGCAGCTTCAGCCCACGTCCCTAAGCTCTAGCCTGCCCTTCCTGACAGGGCGCCCTACTGTTACGTAATTCCTTACGTAATTCCAATTCCTTACAGCAAATCTCTTAATGTACCCCTTTTACTAGTTCTGCTTCTCTAGTTGAACCCGAATGATATACTTGCTTTATCACGTATTTACCCATCTATCTGTCTGCTAAGCCAGTGTATTTTTTTTTTTTTTAAATGAGGAAATTTTTTTTTTTTTTTTAAGATTTTATTTTTTCCTTTTTCTCCCCAAAGCCCCCCCGGTACATAGTTGTGTATTCTTCGTTGTGGGTTCTTCTAGTTGTGGCATGTGGGACGCTGCCTCAGCGTGGTCTGATGAGCAGTGCCATGTCCACGCCCAGGATTCGAACCAACGAAGCACTGGGCCGCCTGCAGTGGAGCGCGCGAACTTAACCACTCGGCCACGGGGCCAGCCCCTAAGCCAGTGTATTTTTAAATGTATTTCAACATAGATTTCAGACATCATATACTTTCTTCTAAATACTTTACCATGCGTATCGTTAACTAGAGTCCAATTTTTGTTTACAGTTTTCTTTTCTTGTAAAATTTACATGCATAGTAAAGTCTTAGAAAATGGTGGATAGGAAGATCCAGAGCTTGTTCCCCTCATTGAAATGACCATGAAACAGGAAAAAAGGATCAGAATCAACTACTTTGTAACTCTAGAATGTGATCAGACATTCATAGCAGCCAGGGGACTATCTGACAAATGGAGAGGCTGCCGATATCAGCTGCAGTGGCTTCCCTGACCGCGTTTATTAGAAGGTTTAAAGAGACATACGCACCTTTTATTTTATTTTATTTGATCCATACATTTAAAGAAATCTGTATCTGGTCACAAGTTAACCACAGAGATAATGGAACAGAAACTGTAGTGACCACAAATAACAAGGAAAAACAAACTTTGAAAAATATTTTGGAAAAGTCACTTTACAAACAGACAACTGCAGCCATCAACAAGAAACAAAAGCAATTTCTGAGGAAGGGGAAATCTAATTTCACAGTTACCATATTATAATACTCAAATGTCCAGTTACAAGTAAAAAATTACAAAGCATACAAAGAAACAAAATGTGGCTCATTCACAGGAAAAAACTATTTGATAGAAATTATCTCTGTGAAAGCCCAGATACTGAGATTACTATGCAAAGACATTAAATCAGCTGTCTTAAATATTCTCAATGAGTTAAAAAAAAAAAAAGAAAAGGGGGCTGGCCCCGTGGCCAAGTGGTTAAGTTCGTGCGCTCCGCTGCAGGAGGCCCAGTGTTTCTTTGGTTTGAATCCTGGGTGCAGACATGGCACTGCTCATCAAACCACACTGAGGCAGCATCCCACGTGCCACAATTAGAAGAACCCACAACGAAGAATATACAGCTATGTACCGGGGGGTTTGGGGAGAAAAAGGAAAAAATAAAATCTTTAAAAAAAAAGAGAGAAAATCTATGGAGAAAGATTAAAGGAAATCAAGAGAATAGTGTATGAACAAATAGGTAATGTAAAAAAGAGAGAGAAATTATCAAAAGGAACTAAACGGAAATTCTGGAGTTCACAAGTACAATAGCAGAAACGAAAATTCTCTAGAAAGGTTCAGCAGCAGATTTGAACAGGCAGAAGAAAGAACTGACCAACTTGAAAATAAGCCAGTTGAAATTATCCAGTGTGAGGAGCAGAAAGAAAAAATGAGGAAAAATGAACTGAACCTGAGGGACCTGTGGGATACCAGCAAAAGAACCAAAATACGCATCAAGGGAGTCCTGGGGGAGAAGAGAGGTAGAAAGAGGCACAAAAAAATACTTGAAGAAATAATGACCAAAAACTTTCCAAATTTGATGAAACACATAAATCTCCACATCCAAGAGGCATAACAAACTCTAAAGAAGATAAACTCAAAGAGATCCACACTGAGATATATTATAATCAATCAGTCAAAGCCAAAGACGAGTGGCCGGCCTGGTGGTGTAGTGGTTAAGCTCTCACGCTCCACTTCAGGGGCCCAGGGTTTGCAGGTTCGGATCCTAGGTGTGAACCTAGCACTGGGCAGCATCCCACATAAAATAGAGGAAGATGGGCACAGATGTTAGCTCAGCAACAATCTTCCTCAAGCAAAAAGGGGAAGATTGGCAACAGATGTTAGCTCAGAGCCAATCTTCCTCACACACACACACACACACACACACACACACACACAAGCCAAAGACAAAGAAAGAAATTTGAAAAGCGGCAAGAGAGAAGCCACCTGTCACATACAAGGGCTCTCTAATAAGATTAACTGTTGATTTCTCATCAGAAACCATGGAGCCCAGAAGGCAGTGGGATAACATAGTTAAAGCACTAAAGAATAAATACTGTCAACTAGGGGGCCAACCCCATGGCTGAGTGGTTAAGTTCGCGTGCTCCGCCTTTGGCAGCCTGGGGTTTCACTGGTTCGGATCCTGGGCGCAGACATGGCACTGCTCATCAGGCCACATTGAGGTGGTGTCCCACATGCCACAACTAGAAGGACCCACAACTAAAAGTATATACAACTATGTACTGGGAGGATTGGGGGAGAAAAAGCAGGGGAAAAAAAAAAGAAAAAAAATCTGTCAACTATGCAGTGGTGAAGTTTGTACATTCGGCTTCTCTGTGGCCCAGGGTTCACCAGTTCGGATCCCGGGTACAGACATGGCAGTGCTTGGCAAAAGCCATGCTGTGGTAGGTGTCCCACATATAAAGTAGAGGAAGATGGGTGTGGATGTTAGCTCAGGGCCAGTCTTCCTCAGCAAAAAGAGGAGGACTGGCAGTAGTTAGCTCAGGGCTAATCTTCCTCAAAAAGCCCCCCAAAACCTGTCAACTAAAAATTCTATATCTGGCAAAACTATCCTTCAAAACTGAAGTAGAAAACTAAACATTCCCAAATAAACAAAAGCTAAAGGAGTTAGTCATTAGCAGACCTGCTCTATAAGAAATGCTAAAGAGAGTCCATCAGGCTGAGATAAAGGGACACCAGGCAGTAACTGAAAGCCATATGAAGAAGGAAAGAACACTGGTAAAGGTAACTACATAGGTAAATATAAAAGCCAGTATTACTGTAATTTTGGTTTGTAACTCTTTTTTTTCTATATGATTAAAAGGCAAATACATGAAACAATAATTATAAATCTACGTTAATGGGTACACAATGTATGAAGACGTAATTTGTGACAATAATATAAAGAGGGAGCCATGGAGAAGACTAGAAGCAAAGTGTTTGTGTACTATTTAAACTAAGTTGGTTTATTCAAACTATGTCGGTCTAAGTTTAAGATGTCAACTGTGATCCACAAGGCAACCACTAAGAAAATAACTTAAAAATATACAGAAAAGGAAATAAGAAGGAAATAAAAATGATACACTACCCCCCCAAAAAAAGCAGTAATGGAGGAATTGAGAAACAAGAAACATATAAGGCGTACAGAAAACAGATAAATGTGGAAGAAAATCCTTCTTCTGAAAACTACAAAACATTGCTGAAGGAAATTAAAGAATACCTAAGTGAATGTAAAGACATCCGTGATCCTGTGTTCATGGATCAGAAGAATATCGTTAGTACTGTCAATACTACCCAAAGCATTGTACGGAATCAGTGCAATCCATATTAAAATACCAATGGCATTTCTTGCAGAAATAGAAAAACCCAACCTAAAATTCATATGGAATCTCAAGGGAACCGGAATAGCCAAAACAATTTTGAAAAAGAACATAGTTTGAAGACCTACACTTCCCGATTTCAAAGCCTATGACAAAGCTACAATAATCAAACAGTGTGGCGCTGGCATAAGGAGAGACATGTAGGCCAAGGAAATGGAGTGGAGAGCCTGGAAATATACCCTCCCAACTATGTTCAATTGATTTTAGACAAGGGTGCCAACACCAGTTAATCGGGAAGTAATACTTTCTCTAACAAATAGTGCAAGAAAACTGGATATCGGTTTGCAGAATGAAGTTGGAATTTTACCTTACTCCATACGCAAAAATTTACTCAAAAAAGGGGCTAGCTTTAAATTCGGCCGCTCTGCTTTGGCGGGCTGAGTTTGGTTCCCGAACGCGGACCTACACCACTCGTTGGTGGCCTTGCTGTGACAGCGACCCATAAACAAAATAGTGGGAGACTGCCACAGATGTTAGCTCAGGGCAAATCTTCCTCAAGCAAAAAGAGGAAGATTGGCAAAAGATGTTAGCTCAGCGTGAATCTTCCTCAGGAAAAAAAAATCTACTCGAAATGGATCAAAGACCTAAATTTAAGAGCTAAAACTTTTAGGAGAAAATATAAGAGAAAATCTTTGTGAACTTGGATTTGGCAATGGTTTCTTAAATATGACACCAAAAGCAAAAGCAACGAAAGAAAAAATAGATAAATTGGACTTCATCAAAATTAAAAACTTTTGTGCATCAAAAGACACTATAAAGAAAGTGAAAAGACAACCCATAGAATGGGGGAAAATATTTGCAAATCATATATACGATAAGGGATTAATACCCAGAATATATAAAGAACTCCTACAACTCAACAATAAAAAGACAAACAACCCAATTGAAAAATGGGCAAAGGACTTAAATAGACATTTCTCCAAAAAAGACATACACATGGCCAAGAAACATGAAACAAGAAACATGAAAAGATGCTCAGCGTCATTAGGCATCAGGGAAACGCAAATCAAGACCACAATGAGACACCACTTCACACCCATTAGAAGGGCTGTAACTTAAAAAAACAAAAAAGAAAAATAACACATTGGCAAGGATACGGAAAAATTGGAACCCTCACGCCCTGCTTGTGGGAATGTAAAGTGGTTCGGCTGCTGTGGAAAGCAGTTTGGCAGCTCGCCTAAATGTTAAACATAGAGTTAGCATATGACCCAGTAATTCCACTGGGTGGTATTTACCCAAAAGAACTGAAAACAACCATCTAAACATACCTGTTTTGACAGGTATGACACACGCTCCAACATGGATGAACCGTGAAAACACTATACTGAGTAAAATAAGCCAGACACAAAGGACAGACGCTGTAAGATTCCACTTACTTGAAATATGTAGTGAGGAGTTGGGCTCCGGGTTAAAGGTCTTTGTGCGACTTTTTGGTCGCCACAGGCCATTACAAACGCTTTCCCTGGTAGCCATGCGGGGAGGGGTGGGGAAGCTCCCTCCCCCCAGCAGCCCAGCCAGCGGGCACTGCGGGCTCTGAGGGAGCTGCAGGCAAGGACTCTGCCAGGGGCCTTCTCCTCGCCCATTTACATTCCTAGCCGGGTGCCTCCATTCCTAGGTCACTATCTGCGACCTCAGGCAGGGCTCTTCTCCAGGCGCCTCTGTGAGGCCTCTTTAGGTGGGGATGAGGGGGGACCACCAAGACACTGCCCCCCTGACTCAGGGCCCAGTGCTCCTCCACTCCCAGCTGTCCTCCTCCACACCCACCCCCTCCTCCTCCCTCCGGGGGGCCCCTCAACACGTGCCCTGCTCCACCTGACCCTCCACAGGTGCACCACTCATGGGGGAAGACGGAACCGGGGCGTCGGTGCCTTCTCGCTTCTGTCATCACAGTAAGTGATTAAAGCTTCCCTCTTTCGTCTTTGGCTTGTTGCTTTCACCCGCTGCCCCAGCACTGACAGCCCAGCTCCATCTCCCAGCGCAGCGCAGCTCCGGGCATCTAGAATAGGCAAATTCTAGAGACAGAAAGTAGATGAGAGGTTACAGGGGCTGGGGGAGGGGGAAGTGGGGAGTTACTGCTTAATGGGGACACAGTTCTGTTTGGGGCGATGAGGTTTCAAGTATAGTGGTGACGGTTGCTCAACATTGTGAATGTAATTAATGGCACTGAATTGCACACTTAAAAATGGTTAAAATGAAAACTTTATGTAACATATTTTACCACAATAAAAAAATGGAGGGTCCACTGAGTGGCATAGTGGTTAAGTTTGCGCGTTCCCCTTCTGAGGCCTGGAGTTTGTGGGTTCGAATCCCGGGCGTGGACATACACTGCTCATCAGGCCATGCTGTGGCGGCTCTTACATACAAAATAGAGGAAGACTGGCACGCTGTTAGCTTGGGGACAGTCTTCCTCAGCAAAAAAAAAAGGGGGGGATATTATATACAATGAAATGTGCACATATTAGCTGTCATATTCTGTGTTTTGACAAAAACGTACATGAGTATAATTTGAAATATGTCAAGATACAGAAGATCATCATAACCCAGAAAGTACCCTCATGCCCTTTTCTATTCAATCCCCACCTGCAATCTCCTAGAGGCATCCCCTGTTCTGATTTTCTTCCAACGCAGATTTATTTTGCCTCTTCTAGGACTTCCTATAAATGTGGTCATACTCTACGCTTCCTTTGTGTAAGGCTCCTTTCACTCAGGGCAATGTTTCTGAGGTTCATCTTTACTGTGGGCATTGGCAGCTCATTCCTTCCTGTTGGCGAGTAGATTCCAGTGAGGGAACGAACCGCGGTTTGTTCCAACATGCTCCTACTGGTGCTACGAGGGCTCTTTCCAACTGGGGGCTGTTATGAATAAAGTGGCTGTGAACATGACCGTGCAAGACTTTTTGTGAAAATGTCCTTTCATTTCTCTCAGCACGCATCAGAGAGTGGAACTCTGTGTCATCGGGTAGGCATCGTTTAGTTCTCCAAGAAACTCCCAGACCTTTTCCCAAAACGGTTGTCCCATTTCACGTTCCCACCAACAACGTCTGAGATTTCCAGCTCCACATCCTCAGAAATCTTTAATGCTGTCAGGTATTTCAATTTTAGCCGTTCTGATGCGTGTGTAATGGATGTGTGCTATAGTTTTAATTTACACATCCCTGATGTTGAATATAGTCATGTTGAATATTTTTCATTATTGGCTATTCATACATCTTCTTCAGTAAAGTGCCTGTTCCAATCTTTTGCCTGTTTTAAAATTTAGTTGCTAGTCTCAGCCTTATTGATTGGAGGCTTTTTAAAAATAGGCGTTCTGGAAAAGGACTATATGCCTATTTTGAAAATAGGCATATTCTGGGCACTAGTCCTTTTTCAGATATATGTTTTGTGAATATTTTCTCCCAGTGTGGCTTGCCTATTTATTTTTCTTAACGAAACCTGATGATGAGCAGGAGTTTTTTATTTAATAAAATTTCATTTATCAAATTTTATCTTATTCTCTGTGACCTAAGAAATTTTTGTCGACCCCTCAAATCCTGAAGACGTTCTCTTGTTTTCCTTCAGAAGCTTATGGCTTTGTCGAGTATGCTTATCACTATGATTCGTCTTGAATTCATTTTGAGTTTTGTATGGTATGAAATAGGCACTGAGGCTCATTTTTTTCCGTAAGAACATATGGCGATTCCACATCCATTTGTGGAAAAGATTTTCTTTTCTTCATTGGATTGCTTTGATGCCTTTTTCAAAATCAACTGACTGTGTAAATACAGCTGCATTTCAGGGCTTTCCGTTCTATTCTGTTGGTCTGTCAATCCTTTCGCCAGGACCACACTTTCTTGATTATGGTGGTTCTACGGTCGGTATTAAAGTAAGATAATGTAAGTTCTTTTTCTTCTTCATTTTTTAGACTGCTTTGGATATTCTAAGTCTTTTGAATTTTCAAATAAATTTTAGGATCAGACTGTGAATTTCCACAAAAATCCTGCTTGGATTACAATTGAGATTGTGTTCAATTTATAAATTTGGGCAAACCCAGCCTGTGGCAGCCAGCCACCTATTTTGTAAATAAAGTTTTATTGGAACACAGCCCTGCCTGTTCCTTTCTTTATTGTCTGTGGCTGCTTTCACGCTACAATGGCAGAGTTAAGAGGTTGCAACAGAGACCATACGGCACACAAGCCTAAAATAATTGCTATCCAGCCCTTTAAGAAGAAGTGTGCCAATCTTATGGATCCGTGCGGGAGGAAGTTGGTGTCTTCGGGGTAGTGTGCCTTCCACATCATGAGCATGGCATTTTGCTCTGTTGATTTAAATATCCCGTAATTTCTCTCAACAATGTTTTATAGTTTTCAGTGTAGGTCTTGCAAGTCTCTTGCTAAATTTGTTACTTCTAATTTCACGGTTTGGGGGAGACTAGTATAAATGGAAATGTTTTAAGATTTTATTTCCAGTTGTTTGCTCTCAGTATATAAAATACAGTTAAATTTTGGACAGTAATTTTATATCCTGTGGTTCTAGCAGCTGTAGAATCCGTAGGATTTTCTATCTAAATAATCTTGTCATCAAGAAAGAGAGTCAGTTTTAATTCTTCTCTCAGATTTTTGTGCCTTTTTTCCCTTGCCTTATTGCAGTGGCTAGGACCCCCAGTACAATGTTAAATAGATTTGGTATTACTTTGTTCCCAGTCTTACGGAACACTATTAAACAGGATATTAACGGTAGGTTTTTTTTTTTTTTAATAGATGGGCTTTATCAGATTGAGGAATTTCCTTATTATTCCTGGTTTACTAACAGTTTTTATTATGAATGTGTTGAGTTTTGTCAAATGCTTTTCCTGAATTTACTGAAGTATGGTTATCCTTCATGATGCTAATATGGTGAATTACATTGATTTTCAAATGCCAAACCCATTTTGCATCACTGGGATAAATCCCACTTGCTCATAATGTATTATCCTTTTCATCTGCTGCTAGATTGAATTTGCTCATATTTTCTTATGGAGTTTTCCATCCATGTTAGTGAAGACTATTTGCTTGCAATTTTTTTTTTTAAAGATTTTATTTTTTTCCTTTTTCTCCCCAAAGCTCCCCAGTACATAGTTGTATATTCTTCGTTGTGGGTCCTTCTAGTTGTGGCATGTGGGACGCTGCCTCAGCGTGGTTTGATGAGCAGTGCCATGTCTGCGCCCAGGATTCGAACCAACGAAACACTGGGCCGCCTGCAGCGAAGCACGCGAACTTGACCACTCGGCCATGGGGCCAGCCCCTGCTTGCAATTTTTAAAATGTGTTTTTTAAGTTTTGGAACCAGAGTTCTACGGACTCAACGAAATGACTTGGAAAGTGTTCCATCCTCCTCTGTTTTTAAAAATAATTTGTTTAAGATATATGTTATTTCTTCCTTAAATATTTGGTAGAATCTGCCAGCAAAATCATCTGGGCCTAGAGTTTCTTTGTGGAAGATTTTTTTTTAATGAATTCAATTTCTCTAGTAGACACAATTCTATTTATATTTTCTATTTTATCATCTTGTGTCAGCATTTTACAAGGAATCTGTCCCTTTCTTCTAACCTGTTGAACTTGTAGGGCTGACATTGTTCAGAATATTCTCTAATTCTTCTTTTAATGCTGTCAATTTCTGTTGCAATAGCCCTCTTTCACCCCTAATCTTACTAACTTGTGTATTTCTGTTTTTTCTTAATTGCTCTAGCTAAGGTATATCAATTTTGTTGATCTTTTCAAAGAACTACTTTTTGGCCTTGCTGTTTTAACAATTATTTTGTTTTGTTTTGTTTTGTTTTTTGTTTCTGGAACTGCAATTTCCTTTCTTCTACTTACTTTGAGGTTACTTTACTCTTCGCTTTCCAGCTTCCTAAGGTTGATCCTCAGGTAATTGACTTTAGGCACTTATTTCTTCTTTTCTCATACAGGCATTTAGGACTCTAAGTTTTCCTCTAAGCATTGCCTTAGCTCCACAAATTTTGATATTTTTGTTATTCAGTTCAAAATCTTTTCTAATTTTTCTTGTGATTATTTCTTTGACTCATGAGTTACTTGGCTTATGTGCCTTCTGTATATCTTCCTTGGTGAGGTGTCTGTCCAGGCTTTTTGCCCATTTTTTTCAGGGGAGAACGTGAACACAGAGCAGTCCCCTCCTAGGACACGTGGGGAAATCACAGGGGTGAGCATTGGATGAGCCTTGTCCTGGGGAAACCACCTTTGTGATCACGGCATCTCATCTGCCAGGTAAACTTTTTCGCCCATTTTAAAATCAGAGTTATGGGGCCGGCCCTGTGGCCGAGTGGTTGGGTTCTCGCGCTCCGCTTCGGAGGCCCAGGGTTTCACCGCTTTGGATCCTGGGTGCAGACATGGCACTGCTCGTCAGGCCATGCTGAGGCAGAGTGCCACATGCCACAACTAGAAGGACTCACAACTAAAATATACAACTATATACTGGGGGGCTTTGGGGAGAAAAAGGAAAAACAAAAAAATCTTAAAAAAAAATAAAATCAGAGTTTGTTTTCTTATTGTTGAGTTTTAAGCTATCAATTCCTCTTCTTCTTCTTTTTTTTTTACCCTCTCTCCCCGCCTTCTGTCCTTCTGGGAGTCCAATTGCATTTATGTTACCCTTTTTGATATTGTCCCATTGATCCCTGGGGTTCTATTTGGTTTTTATTTTTCCTATTCTTCAGATTGAATAATTTCTATTGCTCTACCCTCAAGCTCACTTACTACTTTGCTGTCATCTATGTTTGGTTGTTAAACCCAATCTAGTGAATTCTTTTTTTTTTTTTTTTTTGAGGAAGATTAGCCCTGAGCTAACATCTGCTGCCAATCCTCCTCTTTTTGCTGAGGAAGACTGGCCCTGAGCTAACACCCATGCCCGTCTTCCTCTACTTTATATGTGGGACACTCACCACAGCATGGCTTGACAAGCAGTGCCATGTCCGTACCCGGGATCCCAACCGGCAAACCCCGGGCCACCAAAGCAGAACATGGGAACTTTGCTGCACCACCAGGCTGGCCCCTCCAGTGAATTCTTTATGTTAGGCATCCTGTTTTTCAGTTGTGGAATTTCCTCTTGGTTCTTTTTTTAGTTTTTATTTCTCTGCTGAGGTTTCCTATCTTTTCATTCATTGTGAGATATTTTTCTTTATGTCAGGGGTCAGCAAATGACAGTCTGTGGATTTAATTTGGCTCACTGTCTGTTTTTGTAAATAAAGTTTTACTGAAAAGCAGCTATATCTTTTGTTTACACACACTATCTTATGACTGCTTTCACAGTACAATTTCAGGGTTGAGCAGTTGCAACAGAGATCCTGTGTGACTCACAAAGCCAAAAACATTTGCTATCTGACCTTCTACAGAAAAAATTTGCTGACTTCTTCTTTACATCATTGAGCATAACTGTGATCACTGCCTTAAAATTCTTGTCTGCTATATAATATCTGGGTCATCTTGGGAGTAGTCTCTAAGGATGCTTTCCTCTCTTGAGAATGGGTCATTTCTTCCCGGCTCTTCAGAGTGGAGTAATTTTTTATTGTGACGTAGATAATGTGACTGGTATGTCGTGGAGACTCTAAACTCTGTTACAGTCTTCTGAAGAGTGTCTTAGAAAAAACTGTCTTTTTTAGTAGACAATTAACCTGCTCACTTGAACTCAGACTTTAGATTCTGTCTTTTTGGATGGCTGCTCAAATCTCAGTTCAGTTCTCTATCCTTTGCTGGGCTGCTTTGAGCCTGCCGGTGCAGGCGCCGTTCAGGGATAAGCCAGAGACTGGGGAACCATCTATACGGGCTCCTTACAGGAGAATTTGGGCTCCTTTTCTCTGTCTCCTCTTTTTTCCAGAATCCCTTGCTCACTTTCTAGCAGCTGTGGTTTGCCTGAACTGTGTCCTCCAGGTGTTGAGGTCAGAAAGACTGCAGGGTTTTTATTGGAGTTTTAGCCACCCCATGCCACATGGACTATTGCTCACCTTTAAGCTAAAAGCTATAGAAACAGGAAATTCATTCCAAGTTGGCCCTTCTCTCCAGTGTCAACTACCCTCCAGAGACTCTTCGCTCTCTAGTATCTTATGGTCATTGCTTTGTTTTATTTCATTTTGTTCAGAGTTTCTAGTTCTCTGCAGACAGGTCAGTTCCAGTAGGTGCTTACTCTGGCACAGCAGGAACAGAATCCTTTTCAATCTCTTTTAAGCTATAGGTGTCTCATCCCTCTGTTTTTTCCTTCCTTGTAATTTACTTGTTTAAGAAATTGGATAGTTTGTCCTATGGAGGTCTCCCCCACATTGTGCGTGTGTGCGTGTGTGTGTGTGTGTAGATAGATAGATAGATAGATAGATAGATAAATAGATAGATAGATAGAGCTATATATATATTTTTAAAGATTGGCACCTGAGCTAACATCTGTTGCCAATCTTTCTTCTTCTTCTTCTTCTCCCCAAAGTTCTCCAGCACATAGTTGTATATTTTTAGTTGCGGGTCCTTCTAGTTGTGACACGTGGGACGCCACCTCAGTATGGCCTGATGAGCGGCGCCATGTCTGCGCCCAGGATCTGAACCAGCGAAATCCCGGGCTGCCGAAGCAGAGAGCACGAACTTAACCCCTTGGCCAGGGTGCTGGCCCCCCATTATATGTCTTGCTATTGCATCCCCATGATGTGATTTTATTCTAAAAAACATTTCACCATATGTGCCTCAAATCTCTTTTTTGAAGAAATGAAATGTTACACTGTTGTGTTCTTTTTGTGAGGTATTGCATTGAAAGGATGTTCCATAATATATCTATCCAGACTCCTGCTTATTTGTTTCAAACAACGTTACAATGTATGTGACCAACTGTGAAGTAGGGTTACTTTGTCAGTGGCGCATGCCTTTCCATTTTTATGGATATTGCCCAAATTGTCCTCCAGGAGCTTACTGCTGTCCACCCTTTCACGTGCCTGCCTTTCACGTGCCTGCCTCCCCAAAGGTCATTGCCATGTCATTACTTGTAAAAGTCTGTGTGTTAGTGTCCTAGGGCTGCCATGACAAACTGCCACAGCCTGGGGGTTTAAAACAACAGACATCTATTCTCTCAGAGCTCTAGAGGCTGGAAGTCTAAAATCGAGGTGCTGACAGGGTTGGTTCCTACTGGAGCCTCTGACAGAGATTTCTGTTACAGGATCTTAACATGAGCCCTGATATCGGTTCCCCCACATTGAACGCAGCGTATATGGGGTTAAAACTAATTCCCCCCACCCCCTTTCCTGCTTCTCTAGCTCCACTCATATGTAAACACCTCTTTCTTTAACCTTTGCCTCCTTGAGCTTTATAACTAAATGGGAGTTACAAATTGTGAAAAGCCCAGGTGGCCTGGAATGGGAGGCACACTAAAGTTTAGCTGATCATGTGTCCTTGAAGTCTGCCAGGAAAGCCGCTGTCTCAAGAATATCAAGGAGGGCAGGCTTCCCAGACCTCAACTCCTCACTCCCGGCGCTCGAACCCGCCTCAAACAGGAAGACGAGACAAGAGACAATGGTGAAGGATGCCCATCTGCCATCCTCCTATCCCCCCCCACCCCCCGCCTCGCTGCAAGCAGCCTCTCAAGGGCAAACGCAGGCTGGTGGGAAAGCACCGAGCTGCACAAGCTACATGTTCCCCCTTCCCTACCCAAAACCCCAAATAAAAACCCCTACCCATTCCTTGTCGGGGAGCCAGCAATTTCTGAGGCATGAGCCCTTGCTTTGCTCCCTGTGCCTGGCATAGTAAAGACTTTCCTCTTCCACTCAAGACCGTTCTCGTTATTTGAATTGGCATCGGGTTCAGGGACTGAACTTTCGGTTACACTTCCACGCTTCTTTCCTAGCTTCCACCAGCTGCTGGCCACCCTGGGCAATCCTTGGCTTGCAGTCGCATCAGTCCCGTCTCTGTCTCCATCTTCACACGGCCTTCTCCCGTGTTGCTGTGTGTCTCTGTATCTCTGTTTTCTCTCCTACTTCAGTCCCGCTGGCAGGATTTCTGTGGAAACAGTTGGTTAGATCTGCAAGTCACACTCCTAATCTCTCCGGCAATTCATTCCTCCATTTATCTCTTTCCTCTTGCATTTTCCTATAAGCAGGAAAGAGAAACCAGGCTGCACCTTCCACATTTTGCTAGGCAATCTCCTCACCAAAATATCCAAGTTCACCCCTTGTAAGTTCTACTTTCTACCTGACAACAGAACACAATTCTGCCAAGTTTCTACCACTTTATAACAGGCACTGCTTTTCTGCCAGTGTCCAATAACGTGTTCATCATTTCCTCGAAAGCCTCCCCAGCAGCACCTTCAGCGTTCGTAAACCAGGCCCCACACCAACATTCTGTGCAGATAATATACATGTTCCTTAAGGGAAGAGACGCTTTCTTACAGCCCTCCTGACTCTTTCAGAAGCTCTCACAGAATCGCCTTGAATGTCTCTGTTTCTATCAACAGTCTCTTCAAGGTGTGAAAATTAATAAAGGGAAACCTTACACAAAATGAAGTGGGGAGGCCAGAAGGGGGAGCCCTCAGCACTACTGCTCTGCGTCAATTCCAGGAAAGATCGTCCGTCACAGGCCCCGGAAGAGACGTCCACTGCCTTCTAGACAAGAAAGACCACCCCAGCAACCCAGCCAACGAGAAACAGTCACCACCCTGAACAAGACCTTGTTTTCCACCAATGGGCTTCTGTTCAAAACAACCCTCCCAACTTCCTCCTTTTTCTCTATAAAATAAACTCCTCCTTTGTGTGCTAGACTTGCCTGTGGCTTTTGCTATAGCGTGCTTGTCCCAAATTGCAATTCCTTTCCTATTCCCAAATAAACTGATTTTGCTGGTAAAATAACTGGCTGTTTTATTTTTAGGCGAACAAACGCAATTTAGCCTTTTTCTATCAAACATCTCAAAATTCTTCCCATAACCCAATTCCAAAGGCTCTTCCACATTTTTGAAGGCATTTATGACAGCAGTGCCCCACTTCCAGTACCAAAAACTGCATTAGTGTCCTGTGGCTACCATAACAGATTGCCACAAACCAGGTGGTTTAAAACAACACAAATGTGGTCTCTCCCAGTTCTGGAGGCTGGAAGTCTGAAATCAAGATGGCAGCAGGGCCACGCTCTCTCTAAAGGCTCTAGGGGAGAATCCTTCCTTGCCTTTTCTGGCTTCGGTGGTTGTCAGCAACTCTTGGCATTCCTTGGTTTGTAACTGCAGCACCCCAACCTCTCCCTCCGTCTTCACGTGCTATTTTTCCCAATGTGTCTGTGTGTCACCAAGCCCTCTCTCCCTCTCTCCTTATAAGGACATCAGTCATTAGATTTAGGGCTCGTCTTAATTTAGTATGACCTCATCTTAACTTGATTGCCTCCGTGAATACCCTATTTCTAAATAAAGTTACATACGTAGGTACTGGGAGTTAAGACCTTAAAATATCTTTGGCAGGGGAGGGCACAATTCGACACACAATGAAAGTCTCTAGATTTTTTACTTTCTTTGTCTCCATCCTGCAGCTGAGACCTTCCATCGTCTGGTGTGATTTCCTGATGCCAACAGCCAGGTAGACACTTACCTGGATACCACATAGCTTGTTGGAAACTGTCTCCTCAGGACTCTTTCCTTCTGTTAGCTTGGACTCCCATGTTCCACCTGGTGCCAAATTAGCTGTTTGTCAGCATCCCTTCTCCCTTTTTCTAGTACCAGCAATTTTGAGTATCTTCCTTGCCACTCAGCGCGGCCTTCCTGGGGCTGCATATCCAGGTGCCCTGCATTCTGCTGGCTACAGGGGGCAAGGTAACTCAAGGTCAGCCAATCAGACTTGTCCTGCTGGGCCTTTGACCCCTAGGTAGAGTAGCCGGATGAGGGAAGAGAGATGGAATAAAGGCAACTTTGTGTCGGAGTCCCCAAGACCAGTCTCAGGTTCAGTGATTTACTAGAAGGACTCATAAAGCTCAGAAAAGCTGTTATATTGATGGTTACAGTTTGTTACAGTGAAGGGATAGGGATTAAAACCAAAAGAAAAACGTGCAATAGGGCAGAGTCCGGGGGAAGCCAGGGTGAGCTCCCAGTCGTCCTCTCCCAGTGGAATCGCATGGACAGTGCTTCATTCTCCCTGCGACAGTGAGTGACAACATGCACAAAGTATTGTCACCCAAAAGAGCTCACCCAAATCTTGGTTTCCAGGGTTTTAATTGGGTGTCAGTCACTTAGGCATGGAGTGTCCACACGACTAACCTCAGCTTCTCCTTCTCCAGCCCCTACCCATCCAGAGGTCAGTGATACAGCATGGCCCAGGGCTCCCAGCACATAGAGACAGGCGTTCACTCTCAATCACATTGTCAGCAGAAATGATGGGCATGGCCAAAGTTCCAAGTCAACAATGACACTCTTATTAGGCAGGATATTCCAAGGGCTCAGACGTCATCTCCCAGGAGCTGATCAAGGCTGGTTCTTTCTTTGGAACGTGCAGAATTTCAGCAACTCGAGCCTGCTAAGTTGACCCTTTATTATACACACTTGACAGTCAACGTTTCCTGAGAAGAGCGGGAATTCGAACTCCACTTCTGAGATGGGAGGTCTGCGGGGAAAACACATATCTTAAAGAAGGCAAATCACTTCTCTGACTGGTGAGTTTGGGAGACACAACTGAGTCTGTCTTGTTCACCCCCTCGGGGTCACCCTTGCAGCTCTGCCTGCCTGTGCTCTACCCTGTGATTTCTCCAACACACCAGACCCGCTTCGGCCCCAGGGCCTCTGTCCCTGCTGCTCCTCCGCCAGGAGCGTTCTCGGCCCGCGCACCTCCCAGCTTCATTTCTGCTTTCCTGAGCCTCGCAGGGGCTAGTGGACATTTCCCTCGTTCTTCAGAGCAGCAATCATTTGAGCCGGGACAAAGCTGAGAGGTCAATTTGATGACCAAGCCTGGGGTGTGGTCACCAGTGGTTCCTGTCTAAGAGAAAAACTGAGCTCAGCAACCTCATTGAAGGGCTCACAGCAGCTTGAGTCAGAAGAAAAGCGCCTGCTGTCAACAACCTGCCTCTCCCTGGCTGTTTAGAGAGCCTCTATGTCGTGACCCAGTTGCAGCTAGAAGATATGTTCAAGTCCTAACTCCCAGTACTTGTGAACGTGGCCTTATTTGGAAATAGGATCTTTGCAGATGTAATCAAGTTAGAGTGAGGCCACACTCGATTGGACTGGACCCTGATCCGATGACCAGTGTCCTCAAAAAAAAAAGAAAACACAAAAAAGGAAAAGGAAACAAAGACAGGCATACAGAGGAGAGAAGACCACGAGAAGATGGAGGCAGAGACTGGAGCGATGTATCTACGAGCCAAGGGACACCGAGGATCATGGCAACCCCCAGAAGCTGGGAGGGAGCGTGGAATAGGGTCTCTCTCAGAGCCTCCAGTAGGAACCAGCCCCACAGACACCTTGATGTCAGACTTATAGCTCCAGGACTGTGAGAGAATGTATTTCTGTTGCTGTAATTTTGAGGTGCATGATGGAAACAGGCTAGAGTGCCTGGAAGAGATTGTTGATAGAACTACGCATGTGAAAGGTGATTCTGGTGAAAGCTCAGAAGGAAATAAGGAGAGCTGTAGAGAAAGCTCCTGTCATCCCAGAGAATCCATATGTCATTGTGAACAGACTGCCTGGCATGTGAACGTTAAGGGTGGATATTTGAGGCCTCAGAAGGAAATGATGAGCATGCTGTTAGACACTAGAAGAAAGACAATCCTTTCTAAAAGTGGCAAAAAGTTGGCTGAATTGTGTTCCTCTGCTGGGCGGAAAGTAGAACTTATGAGGGATGAACTTGGGTCTTTAGGTGAGGGGATTTCCAAGCAAAGCGTGAAAGGTAAAGTCTGCTTTCCCCTCATTGCTTATAGTAAAAGTGAGAGGAAAGAAATGAACGGAGGAATAAATCGTTAGCAAAAAGGAATCAGAACTTGATGCTTGGGGAGATTCTCCATGTATCCACATGCAAAAGACACTAAAGCATGCTCTGGAGAGAACACCAAGGGTGTGGCTGGACAACCTGCTGGTCACATTAAGTATATGACTCATGGATCTAACCAAGTGTCTCTGCAGAAGCCGGGAATAGAGATGCAATTACCCAGGAGGTATCTGTGGAGAGCCTTGTGTTTGATGGTATGGATCCCCTTGACATACATAGGAGACCCACAATGGTTTTGAGAATGGTATAGCACCAAAAACACTGCCCGCTTGGATTGAACAGGAGAGAGACAGGATGAAATGAAGGAAGGCTGTCAGACTTCTGGGATTCTAAAGGCAGAAAAAGGAAGAATGATCTGGTGGCTCAGCGGTTGGGGAGGCTGACAGGGTGTTTGCCTCTGTAGGCCTAGAAGTGGGGGTCAATGGGACTGCCACAGGCCCGGAAGTGAAGCTTCAAGCCCTGGAAGATTGTTTTCAGGCCGTGAACCCTAATTGATTTTGCCCTGCTGGATTTTGGCTTGCTTGGGACCTGTGGCCTTGTCCAAAAGCATTGCCCACTTACAGCCTCCAAAATTCATTCTGTTTGTTCCACTTGGTCACTTGCAGTCAGCCATTTGTAAGGGAACAGACAGGTGACGTGTTTATTAGCAGCTGTGCAGGGTCCTTTTCCTCTTGTATTTGGTGACTATTTCTCCAGAATTTCTGGCAGCTTATCTCTGGGGAATCTCATTTGGCATCCCCCCCAGTTGGCTGGTCTGGAAGGAGAGTGTGTTAGCTTCCTGTAGGTGCTGTAACAAATCACCACAAATTTAGTGGCTTAAAACACAAATTTATTCCCTGGAGGACATTTCTGGAGGTCAGAAGTCTGAAATCAGTTTCACCTCCCGTAAGTGAGGGTGTTGGCGGGGCTGGCTCCTTCTGGAAGCTCAAGGAGAGAATGATGTCCTTGCCCCTTTCAGCTTCTAGGAACCACCTGCATCCCTCGGCTGCGGCCCCTTCTTCTCACTCCTGCAACCTCTTCCACTGTCGCATCTCCTGCTCCTGCTAACTGACCCTCCTGCCTCGCCCGTGGTCGCCTCAGGCCACCGGGATAATCCAGGATCCCCTCCCATGTCAAGTTCCTGTGGGTTAGGATGTGGATGTCTTGAGCTGTCATTACTCAGCCCACCCCTTTGGAGTTCCAGGACCTTGGTTAGAATCCTTGTTCTGCCCTACTCCTTCTGCTTTCTGAGCTCCGTCCTTGAAAGGGAAACAAACAACATCTATGATTTCATTAAATGAAACTAAATGAGACGATGTTGGTTAATGTCCAGACCAGTGTCTGGCACACATCAATCGGTCCCTCAACAAATGTCAGGGCTCCTCTCTCGCTACATCCTTTCGTTGGCCTCTGACCCAACCACCTCCCTACTCATGCGACCCGTTTCCCAGCGTGGAAAGTGACCTGATGATACTATCAGTACTGGCCTCAGCTGGTGGACCCCCAGAGCCTCAGTAGGGCTCCATACATAGGAAAATGCTATAATAGTTTGCTGAGTCAAAGTTCATATACTCATTCAACAAACATTACTCAACGTTTATGAAGAGGCAGGAATAGGTGTTCTTTTCAATCCAGTGGCACATTAGAATAATTTCAGGAGCTTAAACAAGCAAACGAATGGTGCCTCTGTCTCACCCCAGAATGATTAAAAGGGATTTGAAAGGCACAGGGTGTGAACCTTTAGAGACAGTCCCCCAGTGATCCTAAAGAGCAGTGGGGGCTGCAGAGTGCTGCTCTGCACCAGGATGCGCACTCCTGGGCCCCGTAGGGGGGGCATCTTTGCAGGAAGGGAGACAAGCTGTGAGAGAAGTTTGGTGCTGTACAGGAAATAAAGCCTGACGCCATGCCGGCTGCCAGCCGGGCACAGCGAGGCTTCCTAGGGAGGTCAAGGGAAGCTGCTTGAGCGCTGACCACTGAGTGCAGACCTGAGTGACAGTAAGAATCAGGGGCAGAGAGAAGAGCTAGTGCCACTCCCCTGAGGTGGGAGTGAGGGGGCAGGGGTCACTCCAGACCCCAAAGGTTGTGGCAAGGAGTTTGTATTTTGTTCCAAGGGCAATGGAAGCCAAGTGGAGAGCCGCAATCTGAATTGTGCTTCTGAAAGATCACTCTAGAGAAAGGGACCAGGGACTGAGGCAGGGTCACTGGCTGTGGAGGACTCCGGACCAGGGGATGGATGTGGAGAGGAAGAAGGAGATTTTCTCTGGGCGAGGAATGAGCAGGACTTGGGGGTGGACAAGAAGGAATAAGTCCGTGAAGCTCTGGGGGAAGCTTCTCGGCAGAGACAACAACAGGCAGGGCCTTGGGGAGGAGGGGGCTGCAGGGTTGGGGGCAGGAGAGCACATGGGAAAGGGGGGCGATACTGAACCTCCGGGAAGGTGGGTGGGCTAACCTGCTGATCCATTTACAGGATTCCAGAGTGTCGGGCATGGGTTAGGGCCTGAGGACACCTCAACTCATGAAAACTTTTACCCATAGGGGGCTTACATTCTGGTGCAGGCAGAGAGAAAATAAACATGATAAAAAAGTAATATGTTATGGAAAAATACAAAGTAGGCTAAAGGGGATTTGAAACCCGAGTGAGGACATATTTGCCATGTTAAATAGAATGGTCAGGAAGAGCTCAGTGAGAAGGTGACCTCTGACAAAGGCTTGCTGAGGGAGCACACCAGATCTGGGGAAGGGCCTTCCCAGCCTCGAGCACCAGGTGCAAAGGTCCTGAGGCAGAAGCATTCCTGGTGTGTTGGGGGAGCTGGAAGGAGGGAGAGTGGCTACAGTGTAAGAGCAAGGGGTCAGCAGGGGGACAGCTGTGGATGGACGGCCCGTGGCAAGGACTTAACTTGTGTGTGTGTGTGTGTGTGTGTGTGTGTGGTAAAATACACAAAACATAATATTTATCACCTTAATGATTTTTATTATTTCAATGCAATACTTTATTTGTTTATTTATTTTGGTGAGGAGGACTGGCCCTGAGCTAACATCTGTTGCCCATCTTCCTCTTTTTTTGTTTTTCCTTCCCAAAGCCCCAGCACATAGTTGTGTATCCTAGTTGTAGGTCATTCTAGTTCTTCTATGTGGGACGCCACCACAGCATGGCTTGATGAGCCGTGCCATGTCTGCACCCAGGATCCGAATCAGTGAAACCCTGGGCCACTGAAGGGAGCACATGAACCCAACCACTTGACCATGGGGCTGGCCCCCTTTTCTTTTTGAAAGATTTTAAATATGTGGTCTTTTGTGTCTGGCTTTTTTCACTTACTATAAAGTTTCAAGCTTCGTCCACATTGTAGGGAGTATCAGAACTTCACACCTTTTTATAGATGAGAAACATGCCATTGAATGGACGTCCCACAACTTGTTGACCGGACCATTCATCCGTTGATGGACTTTTGGTTGTTTCAAGAACTTTGCTTTGACTCTGAGTGGGGTGGCAGAAGTTGCAGGGCTCTGAGCAGAGGACAGGGTTGGGCGCGTGTTCTGACAGGACCCCTCTGGCGGCTGCAAGAGAACAGACAGGAAGGGAGACCTGTTGGTTGAGCGCAAGCATCCGGGTAAGAGAGAGTGGCTGCTTGGCCGAGAGTGGTGGTAGTGGAGGTGCTGGCCTTCCTACAGCCAGTCTGGACAGCGTGGTCTGGAAGCCCCAAGAGCTGGGAAGGGAAGGGGGCCAGAGGGTGGGGCAGGCACCCTGCAGACGAGCTCTCCTGCGCTCTGCGAGCCCCTCGCTCCGTGGCTGGCTTTGCTCACTGTCCTGCTAGGGTCTCTGATGTGCTGGAGTGCTGCCTGGGTACCGAGGAGAGGGCTTCCTCATAGACCGGGAGCAATGGAGGGCAGAGGGAAAACAGAGCCTTTGTCACCCAAACCAGAAGACCCATGAAGTGAGGAGCACATCTGCAGGATAGAAATGAGAGCCACGTGCTCCTGCCCCCATCCCAGGGGCCAGCTGAGTTCCCTGGCCTGAGTGGCGAGGGGTGGCCAGCAGGCCCCTCCCTCCTCTTTCCGTGTACTGCAAAGACTTGGCCCCTCCCCGGTTGCCGCCTGGGCTGAGCTGGCCCTGGGAGCTCTGGGGAAGCCATCCCAGGTGTGCGTGCGTTTGCAGTCTGTTCAGCTCCAGTCGCCCCTGGGCCTCAGCATCCTGAGGCCAGAGGGGCGGCGGCCCGCATAGGGCTCTACCTTTATGGCTCCTGGCAGAAGCAAGTAAAGAGCTGTCTTCTCGTCCCTTTGGCACACCCCAGGTCTCTGGTCCCTTGAAAAACTTATGAGCCCAGTACACAAAGCAGTCACATGAAGGCTGGTTCCTACTCCATTCTGAGCTAGACTTTCCGGTGTCCAATGACCCAAGCATCAAGAACACGCTGAGAATGACTGCAGGGTGGGGCTGGGCTGGAAATTTCTGGCAAACTGACCTCCTGCCCAGTTCGAAGCCCCTAGTGTGGACAATCTCAGTGCTAGAGCCCAGGAAAGCGTGAAGTTTGCCGAGCTTGGCCTTATAGAGGCCATCTTCCTCTGTTCTTAGCCCTCCTGCTCCTGGGTTGGAGAGGCAGCCACCCATCCTCCTCCCTGTCTTGCCAGAGACTTACGGAGTTGGCTTGCATAAGGCCATGTGTATTTGTTTTGTTATGGGGCAGTAATGATGTTAACAGCAAGTATGAAAATCAGAAGGAGACTCCATCTCTGGCCCACTCCATGGCCGGAGCAGCAGGGCACAGGAGAAGAACTTGAGTTTGGGGACTGGACACCTGTGGCCTTGGGCAGGTTGTCTGGTCCCAATCCCCTCATCTGTAAAGGGGGGGTTCATAGCATCTCCTGCAGGATGCTGGATCTCACATGCCCAGCCCGACGCTCCGCACACAAGTAGGAATGCAATCAACGCTCTGGTAGGGATGATGGTGGTCATTTCTGTAAGATCCCATCCAGTCTGTGTCCCCACACTTCTAAATCATGTGCACATATGATGATTGGGCCAGATGCACCACTCAAGTTTGCCACGTGCCGGGCATGGTCCTGAATTCTCTCCTGGTGGTAACTCAGTCCTCACAACAGCCCCATGTGGTGGATACTGTCTTCAACCCATGTTACAAATGAGGAAACTGAGTCACCAGACGATTAACTGACTTGCCAGAAGTCACACGCCTGTAAGTATGGGAGATGGGAACGAACCCAGGCAGTCTGCTCCCAGACCTAGTCTCCAATCCACCATGCTCTGCTGCCCGGCTCTGCAGAGAGGGGAAGCGGGGACAAGAGGTGGTCAGGATGGAAGCCCAGGAGGTGGGCAGCAACGTGAAAGGGGCAGTAGAAGGGGGAGGAGACAAGGGTCATCTGGTTCAAGCATTCAGTGAGCTGTAGATGTACCTTGACATGCACGTGAGCACATACACACACACACACCCCCCTTCTTTTCTTGTAAGCCAGCAGGGAGTCTCTTTGTTAGCATGGCGATGCCTGCACAGAGGAAAGAACATGT
The DNA here is from genome assembly GCF_021613505.1 of Equus quagga. NCBI lineage: Eukaryota > Metazoa > Chordata > Mammalia > Perissodactyla > Equidae > Equus > Equus quagga. The sequence goes on from NC_060277.1 coordinate 56,018,568, forward strand.
GGCCAGCCCAGCGCTGAGTTGTCTGTTCCCTCCCCAGCTGCAGCTTCATCAGTGTTCAAAACGCAGCCTTCTCCCTGCATGCAGGGACATGCAGAAATGACTTGTCAGGGACCACAGAGATGACATGGAGATGGGAGTACGAGATAAAAAGAAAAAGAGAATGGGGGGCGGCTTTGTAAAGGAAGCGCACTGTCCCTCTCCTGTGTGCCTTGGCAGTCGACCTCGTTGCTAGGCTGCGGAGCCGCTCCACCGGCTGGGCTGCGTGCTCAGACTGCTGAAGGGCGGCCTCCAGGGCACGGGCGGCGCCGCCAGCTCACAGTGCAGCGGCCAGGAGACCAGCCAGGCTGTGATTTGCTTTCTGGCGTCTCTGGCAGGCTGATGAGTGGCAGAACACCGTTGCCAAAAAGTATTTCTCACTGAGGAAACAAGACATTTGTCAAGTTCTGAATAGGTCGTTGGAATTTCTGGCTTGAATTCTGATGCAGAATGCCATATTTTGCCCATTTTAGAGATAAGTATTTCTAGCGATTTTGGAAAAACCTTTCTTCTGCACTTTCTTTTACACAGAGCAGAATTTTAATAGCTAAGCTATTCGAAGAGGCCCTTGTATGCTAGGGCAAATGAGCAAGGCTTTCATTTTGTAAAATGGAATTAGTGACAAAATAACAAAACGGCAAGGGTGAATGAGGCTGCAAGGCTGTGGCCAGAGCCGCAGTCTCATTGACTTCGGAACATCATTCATATCGCATTTCATGCAAATGACACGCTCAGCATTCCCTGAGCTTGGGTAGCACTGTAAGTTCCCTGAGGCTCAGTTTATCTGTCCCTAAAAGCGGGCTGAGCCGTGTTCCTCACAGGGTTTGGACCAGGGTCAAATGAGACAGTACAAGTAAAAACCCTGTGAAACATACAAAGGGTGATACACAAAATTGGTAATATTACTTTTCTTCTCCACTTTTTTTCTCTTCTTAGTGGAAAATATTATCCAAAGTGATTTACAGCAGTCTCTACTTTAGCAGTTTGGGTGACTCAGTACAAAATAAATCATCTAATAAGACATTTGAAAAAGCATCACTATTAAGAAAAATTAGCAAAAGCTTGGAAACCAGGTAAAAGATGACTGCATGACTTTTAATTTCACGGGGACGTTATGGACCATCTGCTTTCCAGGGAACACAGCTCTGCTTAACCTGCTATCCCTCTTGATTAGGACGCAGATAATTTACAACTGTCTGAACTTAAAGATTAATGATAGACGACTCATAAGTTGCAATGACTTTCTTTTATGACTAGCAGAAAAGACCAACCCAAAGCTTACGGTTACATTTTCTTGGAGGGGAGTGGTTCTCAAAGGGTGCTCCCGGGAAAGCAACATCAGCTTCACCTGGGAACGTGTAAGAAAACGCGCACTCTGGACCTGTGAAATCACAGGCTCTAGGGGTGGAGCGCAGCACCACAAGCTTACTCTAAGTGCTCAAGTTTGAGAACCACTGCTGAACGACAGACATTAACTGTCTTAATCCAATTAGCAAATATTATCTCATCCTTCCCTTTTTTTCCACTGACTACAAAAAGATCCCGTTTTTCCATATGATTTTGTTACTGAACACAAACACAGGTTTGTTTACCCACCGCACAGGAGAGCCAAAAATTGGAAATGCCAGGCTTGGGGCAAGGAAAGCAGTTTGTTATTGGAAGGCAGACAGATGAGGAGATGGGAGTTAGAATCCACCTCCTCAAAGGGAGTGGTTTTTATTGGGGGTTGCAGGTGGGGGAGGGGAGGCAGAGCATGTGCTGGGGTTGTAGGTGGGGCCGGGGAGCATGTGTTGGTGCCGGTTGGCACCTTCCCACCAGCCTCCGTTTGCCTTGAAGACTGAATTTCTTTTCCCTGACTGTCTGGATTTCTCTGGTTAGTTTTCATCTTCGGCCTGCTTTTGGCCTTGTGAGGCTGAGTCTTGATGTCTGGACCTTGACTTCGCGGGAAAAGCAGCTCACCCATATAGTAAGACACAAAGACCTGGTTGGTTTTCAGCAACAGCTGATTATGCTGAGTACGCGCAGCTGCAGTTAGCAAAGCTTATCTCAGTTTTTCGCTCCAGGGGAGATTTTTTAAGTTCTTCGTTTCAATCTTTTGGCCCATCTTTATCTTCCTGCTGGTTCCCTAGTTAATGAGTTAAACAAAACTGTGATGTGTGCCCACAACCCGTTTTTTTTTAATTGAGGTACAACTGACGTATAACATTATATTAATTTTAGGTGTACAATGTAATGACTTGGTATGTGTATATATTGTGAAGTGATTACTGCGATGAGTTTAGTTAACATCCATCACTTCACATAGTTACAAAAGGTTTTTTCTTGTGATGAGAACTTTTAAGATTTATTCTCTTAGCAACCTTCAAATATACAATACAGTGTTGTTTACTGTAGTCCCCAAGCTGTGCATTACATCCACATGGCTGACCGAGTCCCACTTGTTTATTTTTGTGTTTGTTGCCTTTGCTTCTGGTGTCAGATCCAGTAAATCATAGCCCAGGCCAACGTCAAGGAGCTCACCTCCTATGTTTTCTTCAAGGAGTTTCATGGTTGCAGGTCTTACATTCAAATCACTAATTCACTTTGAATTGATTTTTGTGTATGATGTAAGATAGGCAGCCAGTTTCACTCTTCTGCATGTGGTTTTCCAGTTTTCTCAGCATCAGTTGTTGGAGAGACTTTCCTTTCTGCGTTGTATATTCTCACCTCCTTTGTCATGAATTAATTGACCTTATACACATGGGTTTATTTCTGGACCCTCTCTTCTGTTGATCTACATGTCTCTCACCACCTGTTTATAGGAGAATTCTATTTTTAACATTTTGAAAATTATACTTCGATGCCAACATTAAAGGAAATATGTTAAGTTTCTGTTTCCATTTGTGATTCGAGCTGGGTGCTGGCGTGGACGTCTGTCACTCTGCATGGTCTCCCAGTGCTTCATGCACACCATCCTGTGTTTGAGTACGGTCCCACATTAAGGCTGTCTCTTCTTCAGGATAGAAAAGCTAGAAACTCACTGTCGCGGACTCTCTTTCCATAAAGGTGCAGACTGTGTCTGGCCTCTACCACCCATCAGGCGTGCCCGTGTGGCCTACTTCAGGAGAAGGCAGTAGGGCATGCGACAAATGTTTCCTGGAACCCGTGTTCTGGCAAAAGTAACTGTGGAGATGTTCAGACTCTGGCCTCCTAGAGTTTTGGTGGTTTCCTTCTCTGCTTAAACAAGCTGTAGGGTTTTGCATTATTTGTAACTGCAAACTCTGATGCAGATGGAAAAAAAGAAAGAAAAAAAATTCTGTTTGATATGGCTTTCTTCTACATGTTATTATAAAGTCCAAGAAAATTTAGATGGCAAGAGATATTCAAGCAATAAGTGCTATGTCTAAGCAACATCTAATTTAGTAGAAATTTGGTTTGGGGTCCACATCTCGAATCTGCTTGGATGGTGTGTGGCAGCCCCCCTGCCTGCCTGTGGATCATTTCCTCAGATCTGGAGCCCCCAGTCAGTGTGCATGCAGGTGTGCTGCACACATCCATCATGATAACTGAGGGCCTCAGGCCATTTGCAGCCTCTATGATTGTAGTGATCTCAACTATGAACGGAGATGTGCCCAGGTTCTAGTTTGTGACCCAAATGGACTGAGCTGGCTGCCAGTTATGGTTGTTATCTCAGTGATTCTGTAACTTCAACATGGCCCAAATCTCTGAATTAAGTTGCACACATGACCTACCCCTTCTGTTTACTAATAGAACACTGCAGTTCCCACCCAAGTTGACCAGGGCTTAAGATAGGTAAATGTCATTCTTCTCCTAATGTTACTGAACCAGGTTCGTTTTTGCCTGCTGCTCAGAAAGCCAAACACCGAGATGACGACGTTGCAGCAGAGAGAGGGTTTACTTACAAGGCAGCCACGTGAGGAAGTGAGAGCATGAGCCTCAAACTTGCTTCCCCAAAAACAGGGACTCAGGAATATTTATGGGATGGGGGCAGGGTGGTCTGAAATGTGGAGAAGGGTGATTGGAGGTGAGGAGAGGTGAGGTCATTGGTGATCTGCACAAATGCAGTCAGACTCCATGCCTCTTCATAGGACCCATGTTCACAAAATGGTGGTGTGAGTATGATCTGAGGGTGGAGTTTTTAGCCTCTTGACGTCAAACGGTCGCCTATCGGACACTGCACGGACCGGTTGATGAGTTGGTGGTCTCAACCAGCCCGAAGTGGACAAGGAATTCTAATTCCTGAAAAACAGCTCACACCCGTTTCCATGGTGACCCAGGCTCCAGGTAGACGTTACCTGTAGGAGCATAGTGGGAGTCAGACAGCATATTGCCTCAGCAGCACAGGTAACAGTGGGCAGGTTAAACACCTAAAAGCCATAGTCAGTAATTGCAAAAAGGAAAAAACTTTAGTACCTAGATACTTAGTCATCAATGGCTGTTTGCCAGTTTCACTAACTCTATACCTGTGGTGTCCAATATGGTGGCCATTAGCCACATGTGGCTATCGAGTCCTTGAAATGTGACTAGTGTGACTGAAGAACTGAATGGTTACTTTTATTTAATTTTAATTAATTGAAATTAAAAAACAGATACTTGATTCAGTTATTGGAAAACTCTTAAGTATGTTTGGAGTGACTTGGGTGTGTCACTCCAAATTTATTCCCCCTCCTGCTGTAGGGACTCCAATTACGTGTATATTAGGTTTCTTGAAGTTGTCCTGCAGCTTACTGATGCTCCTTTCATTTTGTTTCCTTCTCTTTTTATATCTTCCATATTTCTTTATTTTTTAACATTGGTACCTGGGCTAACATCTGTTGCCAACTTTCTTTTTTTTTGCTTCTTCTCCCCAAAGCCCCCCAGTACACACTTGTATATTCTTTTGTAGGTCCTTCTGGCTCTGCTATGTGGGACGCTGCCTCAGCGTGGCCTGACAAGCGGTGCCATGTCCACGCCCAGGATCCGAACTGGTGAAACCCTGGGCCGCTGAAGTGGAGTGCGCGAACTTAACTCCTTGGCCACAGGGCCGGCCCCCCAACAGCCTTATGCTAAGGTTGCTTTGCCCCCACAACTGAGCCACACCCCTCCCTGTACTCTCCCCGATGCCCCACCTATTAAAGGTTTCTCCACTCTGCCTGTTGGGAATCTGAACTCTCTCCAGCCCTACGTGAGCTCCAGGAAGTGTTTCACCCGCTCCTGACTGGCATTTATTCCTCCACCCAGGTTCACCTACATGTCTACGCTGGCCTGTAAGCTGAAGACTCGAGGGAGCCAGGGGCACATTTCTGGAACACTTTCTCTGGACAGCTCTCTTTGCTGGCTGGCTGTCCTGTCGCTTCTAACCACCTGGACCTCCCTACCTCCTCAAGTCATGGCGGTTATTGCCCCCTGATTGGTGGGGTGGCCAAGCTTCCCCCATTAGCCTCGGACTGACGGGGCTCCCAGGACACAGAACTTTGAGTGCTAAAACTGGGAATGTCCCAGTTGCCCCACTCTGGGTTCCCTTTCCCTGCGCTTGTCATGCAGGCAGCTGTGTCAGCCAGGGGGCTCACTGCATTTGTTTCTTTTCCATCAGGGATCACTGTTCTGTGCTTCCTGGTTTCCAGTGTTTGAAAACCATCGTTTCTTATATTTCCTCTGGTTTTGTTGTTGTTGTTTACAGCAGGAGACATATCTGCCCCCGGTTTTCCATCATGGGTGGAATTGGAAGTCCTCTTACTTAGCAGCATTTAATGGAATTATTGATACGTTTGTGTTTAGGTCTGCTATTTTATTATTTGATTCTTGTTTGCTATCTCTGATTTTTGTTCCTCTCTTCCCCCCTTCCTGCCTTATTTTGAATTATGTGAATGTTTTTATAATTCTATTTTTTAATTTATCCACTGACTTTTTAACTATACTGCTTTGCATTCTTTTTTTAGTGTCTGTTCCAGGGATTATAAAATAAATCCTTATCTTTCTATAATCTACTTAAATTTAACATTGTATCACTTCACATAAAATATGGAAATCTTCTGACTTCATAAGTCCATTGACCCCTCCTTCCTGTCCTTTGTGTAATAGTTGTCATATGTATTATATCTCTCTATATTATAATATAAAGCCCCTGTCTTAGACTGTTTGGGCTCCTATAATAGAATACTGCAGACTGAGTGGCTTGTAAACAACTGTGAAAAACTTATTTTTCACAGTTCTGGAGGCTGAGAAGTCTAAGACCAAGGCATCAGCAGGTTCAGTGTCAGATGAAGATCTGCTCCCTGGTTTGTAGACAGCTGTCTCCTCCCTGAATTCAGAGTTGGGGAGGGAGCTCTCGGGGGTCTCTTGTACAAGGGCACTAATCCCATTTATGAGGGCTCTGCCCCCATGACCTAATCTTCTCCCAAAGGCCCCATCTCCAAATTCCATCACGTTGGGGGATAAGTTTCAACATGCGAATTTGGGGAGACACAAACATTCAGTCTGTAGCACCCCTTAAGACAATGTTATAGTTTTTGTTTCAAATAGTCATATGTATTTTTAAATAAATTAAGAAAAAACATAGACTTTTATATTTACCCAGATAATCGTCACTTCTGATGCTCTTCATTTCTTTCTGAATATCCAAGTTTCCATCTGGTATCTTTTCCTTTTGGCCAGAGAACTTCCTTATCATTTCTTGTAGTACAGATTTGCTGGACAAGAATTCTCTATTTATTTTTATGAAATTTATTTATGTTACTTTTATTACTGATGGGTATTTTCACTGCATATAGAAATCTGGGTTGACAATTTTTGTCTTTCAGCACTTTCAAGATATTCTTCCACTGTCTTCTCGCCTCTATGGTTTCTGATTAAAATAAAAAAATATGTCTTTGTTCCCCTGTATATAGTGGCTTGTTTTTCTGTAGCTGTTGTCAACATTTGCTCAGTAGTTAAACCATGCTGTGCCTAGGCAGGTTTTCTTCACATTTATCCTACTTAGGACTCAACGGTATTTTTAAATCTGTACATTTATATTTTTCACCAAAGTTGGGAAAACATCTGCCATTATTTCTTCAAATATATTTTCTCTCTCATATTCTCTCATTTTTCCTTCTGGGACTTGAATTATACATATGTTAGAGCTTTTGACATTATCCCACAGATCTCTGTGACTGTTCAGTTTATTTTCAATATTTCTTCTCTGTTCTTCTGGTGGGATAATTTCAATTGATCTATCTTCAAGTTTAATGACTCTTTCCTGTGTCATTTCTATTCTTCTTTCAAGCCCGCTTGGTGATCTTTTTATTGGAGATGCTGTATATTTCAGTTCCAGGAATTCTATTTGGTTCGTCTGTATAGTTTGTATTTTACCACTGATATTCCTATCTTTTCACTCATTTCAAGGATATCTTCCTTTACTTCACCAAGCACAGCTATAGCTGCTTTGAAGTCCTCATGTGCTGATTTCAACATCTGATACATCTTTGGATTTTTCACCTTTCACTGTTCTAGCTCTTGAAAATGGATCATATTTTTCTGCCTTTTTCTTCTTATATCAAATAATTTTGGATTCTATCTTGAATGTTATATTGTTGAAAATATGGATTTTGTCATATACCTCCATAGAGAGTTGACATTTTTCTTTTAGCAGGCAACTAACTTAGAATTTAACTATTTCTTGGGCAGCAGCTTCAGTCTCTGCTCACTTCATTTTGTTCTAGTTGGGCTGTTTGGAATTTGTTCCACACATGGGCAGTTCAGTGGTCAACTAGATAGTTGGATATATTTTATCCACAGACACTAGGACCCCTCTTCTCTGACTCTCTCCTCACTTTTCAGTAGCTTTAGTTGTTCTGTACTCTGTTCTCTGCTTCTTCAGTCCAGAAAGACTGTGGGTTTTCTATCAGAGTTTCAGCCTCCCAGTCTGGGCTCCTCCAAGTGTAGCCTGTCCAAGTGTAGCCTGTCCCGTAAGCCATAAAAAACAGGTTACTTCCTTTGGGCAGGTCTCTTCTTCCAAGTGTCTACTCCCTCTCGAGTCTGCCTGCATTGATTCACTCTCCAGTGCCTTCAGGCATTGTTTTTTGTATTCTGTGCAGAGTTCACAGTTGTTTTCTGAGGGAGGACTGGTCTAGGAGATTACTTGACCATCTTGGAAGCATAATTCCATGGATGTTTTAAATTTTTTAAAACTTGAAAACAAAAATAAAATAAAATAAATAACAGATAAATACAAAGAATAACATTTTAGGCCATTGGTCCTATGAATGGTGGGAAATGACTTTTGAGGGAAATTCCTTACCATATCACTTATTTTTTAAAAATTGGCCAACTCCTACTCATACTAGTACACTTAAGTAGGGCACAGAAAACATTTCCCGCTCCCCTCCACTGTGACTGCCTGGGCAGGGATAGGGTGAGAGGTGTCTTGGAGTGTTTTCATCTTACCTGGACTTTCTTTTATCACTGAAATTTCATATTACTATAATTGCCTACAAATGTGGCTGTTTATCCCACTACAATGCAGGATTCTTCAAGTGAGATATTGTCTTAGTCATCTCAATTCCCAGTAACTATCAGATCAATAATTGCTAATGTTTCTTTGGCTCTTAATAAATGACAGGCATGTGCTAAGAGCTTTCCATGGATTATCTCATTTATTCCTTGGCACAACTCTTTAATGTAGGCAGTGAACTGATATTACCCCAATTTTAACAGATAAGTGAACAGGCTTAGAAAATCAGGCATCTGCCCAAGGTTACAAGACAGTGAGTGCCAGAGCCAGGACTCTAATGTAGCGGTCTGACTTGTTTTCTGGATAGATGAACAAATGGAAGTTTTGGACACTTGACTGTTTTCTGGATGTTGTGGGACAGCATGAATGTGTGAACTTCAGCAAGTTCTCTTTCTCAGGGCTTTAGTTTCTTTACACTCCCTTGTATCATGACATTTTCTCATTTAAGTTTTACTGATTTTTAAGTACAAAATAATATATGATTAATATTCATTGTAAAAAAAATAAAATATTATAAAGTTCTCCCTCACAGTTTACTATGATGGATGCATTTGTTTGTTTCTTCCAGCTCTTTAATATATACCTATGTGGGTGCCAGTCATGTAAACAGTAATCTTTACTATACATATTAAAGACTTTGTTCTTATTATTTTTAAACTAAATCAGGGTATAGGACATTGTACTGGTCTATGATGCATATCCAGGAAAACAAAAGATTATCAGGAACTAAGACCAGATGTCGGCCCCACCCAAAGACCAGCCCCTATGTAGCTGGCCTGTAGTCTTTGTTCTATAAGATGGTTATTGTGGACATTAGTCACCCCGTCTTCCACCTTGCTACCAAGCTGTAATAAAAACCCTTTCTCTCCTACCACCCTGCCTCTTGACTGTTTGCTTGTCTTGTGGCAAGTGGAAGAATCCCCTTTTTCGGTGGTAGCACCTAAGTATGGTATTATTTTTCCATAAATGTCAGCATAATATCTGTATATTTCTGCAGATTGTTTTATTCACTTACATCTTATAGAGTTTCCATATTAGTACCTATAGATCTATTTCATTCTTTTTAACAGCTGCATAGTATTCCCTAGAATGGCTATTCCACAGTTTATTCAACCATTCTCCTATTAAGGGTCATTTAGGATGTTTTCAGCTTTTTTATCATCAGAAAAAAATGCTGGAGTGATGTCAGCATCATGGTACGGTGAACTGTTCCCTTAGTTTCTTTCCCCAAAGCTACAACCAAATAGAAATTCATTAACCAAAAGAGGATTCCCTACAAAGCACAATAGAATGTCTGAGAGATCCATGCAGCCATACATCTGAAGATGGGGGTACTGGAACCCAGCAAGCAGTGGAAGGAGGTGAGTGGATCCCCTCCCCCTTCCCAGCAGCAGTGATCTAGGCTGTGGGGCCTCACACAGCAGCTGGTGTGTAACTGTAAGAGGAGGCAGGGGAGCAGGCTGGCCTGCATGTGAATGCTTTCACTTTCAGATTTGCAGCCTGGCCAGTGGGACACTCCACACCGAGTGGCGTGGCTTAGACACCATGTGGGCACACCCACCAAGAATAGCATCCCAGTCAAACTACCCAAGTGGGCTCACAAGTGTGTGAAAGAAAGTGTCCCCCCCCCCATAGCACACCAGCAAAGCCAGTCCCTGGCCAAGGCTGTGGTCCACATCAGAGCACCTGTGCATGCCTGTGTGACCTGCAATGTGGCTGCGGCCAGCAGGCAAATACAGATGAGCCCTATTGGCACAACTTCCAACAGATGCAGCAGGTTCAGAAAACACAGCCCCTGCCCCTCCCCACCAACAGTGGCGCGTGGAATCTGCAACCTGATACTACCACTATGCACTGGCAAAGATCACTGCATCAAACACCATGAAGAAATTCATTAATGCTCCAGAGCAGAAGGAAAATGACAAGTCTCCAGAAACCAATCCTGAGCTCACAGAAATTTACAATCTAAATGACAGAGAATTCAAAATAGTTGTCATAAAGAAACTCAATGAGTTACAAGAAAACTCTGAAAGACAGTTCAAGGAATTCAGGAATAAAATTAATGAGAAGAAGGAATTCTTCAACAAAGAGATTGAAACTCTAAAAAAAAAAAACAAACAAATTCTGGAGATGAAGAACAAAATGAATGAGATAAGAAAACAATCTAGAAACCTTGAAAAACAGAGCTGATATTATGGACAACAGAATTAGTAATTTAGAGGACAGAATTATGGACCTGCTTCATTTGGAGGAGGAGAGAGAACTAAGACTTTAAAAAAATGAAGAAACTCTTTGAGAAATATCCAGCTCAATCAGGAAATGCAACATAAGTATTATAGGTATCCCAGAGAGAAGAGAGGGAGAAAGGAGCAAAGAGCTTGTTGAAAGAAATAATAGCTGTGAACTTCCCAAACCTGAGGATGGAGCTGGAATTACAAGTATATGAAGCTGATAGAACTCCTAATTACATCAATGCAAAAAGACCTGCTCCAAGGCATATATTGGTAAAACTGGCAAAAGTCAATGACAAAGGAAAAATATCAAGGGCAGCAAGGCAGAAGAAAATAACCTACAAAGGAACCCAAATCAGACTTTCAGTGGATTTCTCAGCAGAAACCTTACAGGCTAGGAGAGAGTGGAATGATATATTCAACATACTGAAAGACAAAAACTTTCAGCCGAGAATACTCCATATAGTGAAACTATCCTTCAGATATGATGGCGAAATAAAAACTTTCCAAGATAAACACAAGCTGAGGGAGTTCATTGCTACTAGACCTCCCTTACAAGAAATGACCAAGAAGGCCCTCACACCTGAAAAAAAAAAACACAAAGGTTTACAAAGTCTTGAGCAAGGGGATAAATAGACAGACAAAATCAGAAAACGGCAGATATCAGAACAGGTTAGCAAACAATTACAACATGAAAGATAAAGGGAAGAAAAGCATAAAAAATAACTGTAATATAACACTTCATTTTAATCACAAACTCATAACAGAAAACATAATAATTTGTGGCAACAATAACTCAGAAGGGGAAGAGGAAAGGGATGGAACTTGCTTAGGCTAATGGAAATAAGAGGCTATCAGAAAACGGGCTATCTCATCTATGAGATCTTTTTTTTTACTTTATTTTTTAATTGAGGTAACAGTGGTTTATAATCTTATATAAATTTCAGGAGTACATCATTATATTTCAATTTCTGTGTAGATTACATGTTCACCACCCAAAGACTAATACTATCCATCACCATACACATGAGCCTAGTCACTCCTTTCACCCTCCTCCCTCCCCCCTTCCCCTCTGGTGACCACCAAACCAATCTCTGTCTCTATGTGTTTGTTTGCTGTTGTTTTTATCTTCTATTTATGAGTGAGATCATATGATATTTGACTTTCTCCCTCTGACTTATTTTTCTTACATAATACCCTCAAGGTCCATCCGTGTTGTCACGAATGGCAAGATTTCATCTTTTTTTTTAATGGCTGAGTAGTATCCCATTGTGTCTATATACCACATCTTTATCCATTCATCCCTTCATGGGCACCTAGGTTGCTTCCAAGTCTTGGCTGTTGTGAGTAATGCTGCAATGAACATAGGAATGCATATATTTTTACGCATTTGTGTTTTTGTGTTCTTTGGGTAAATACCCAGCAGAGGAATAACTGGATTGTATGGTAGTTCTATTTTGAATTTTTTGAGGAATCCTCACACTGTTTTCCATAGTGATGGAACCAGTTTGCATTCCCACCAACAGTGTACGAGGGTTCCCTTTTCTCCCCATCCTCTCCAAGATTTGTTATTTCTTGTCTTGTTAATTATAGCCATTCTGACAGATGTGAGATGATATCTCATTGTAGTTTTGATTTGCATTTCCCTAATACTTATTTATATTGAACATCCTTTCATGTGCCTGTTGGCCATCTGTATATCTTCTTTGGAAAAATGTTCAGATCTTTTGCCCATTTTTTAATTGGTTGTCAGTATTTGTGTTGTTGAGATGTATGAGTTCTTTATATATTTTGGATATTAGCCCATTATCAGATATATGGTTTGCAAATATCTTCTCCCAATTGTTAGGTTGTCTTTTCGTTTTGTTGATGGTTTCCTTTGCTGTACAGAAGCTGTTTAGTTTGATGTAGTTCCATTTGTTCATTTTTTCTATTGTTTCCCTTGCCCGGTCAGACATTGGACTTGAAAATATGCTGCTCAGACCAATGTTGAAGAGCATACTGCCTATGTTTTCTTCTAGAACTTTCATGGTTTCAGGTCTTACATTCAAGTCTTTAATCTATTTTGAGTTAATTTTTGTGCATGGTGTAAGATAATGGTCTACTTTCATTTTTTTGCTTGTGGCTGTCCAGTTTTCCCAGCACCATTTATTGGAGAGATTTTCCTTCCTCCATTGTATGTTCTTGGTTCCCTTGTTGAAATTAGCTGTCCATAGATGTGTGGGTGTATTTCTGGGCTCTTGATTCTGTTCCAGTGATCTATGTGTCTGTTTTTGTGCCAGCACCATACTGTTTTGATTGCTATAGCTTTGTAGTATATTTTGAAATCAGGGATTGTGCTACCTCCAGCTTTGTTCTCGTTTCTCAGGATTCCTGTGTCTATTCAGGGTCTTTTTTTGTTCCATATAAATTTTAGGATTCTTTGTTTTATTTCTGTGAAAAATGTCTTTGCAACTTTGATGGAGATTGCATTGAATGTGTAGGTTGCTTTAGGAAGTATGGACATTTTAAATATGTTAATTCTTCCAACCCAAGAACACAGAATATCTTTCCATTTATTTGTGTCTTTTTCAACTTCTTTCAACAATGTTTTATAGTTTTTAGTGTACAGGTGTTTTCTCTCATGGGTTAAATTTATTCTAGGTATTTTATTCTTTTTGTTGCAATTGTAAATGGGGTTGTATTTTTTTTTTTTTTTTGAGGAAGATTACCCCTGAGCTAACATCTGCTGCCAATCCTCCTCTTTTTGCTGAGGAAGACTGGCCCTGAGCTAACATCCATGCCCATCTTCCTGTACTTTATTTGTGGGATGCCTACCACAGCTTGCCTTGCCAAGTGGTGCCATGTCCGCACCCAGGATCTGAACCTGCGAATCCTAGGCCCCCAAAGCGGAATGTGCGCACTTAACCTCTGCGCCACTGGGCTGGCCCCTGAGGTTGTATTGTTAATTTATCTTTCTGTTACTTTTTTGTTAGTGTATAGAAATACAATTGAATTTTGTATCCTGCTACTTTACTGTATTCATTTCTTTCATTCATTAATTATTCACTCACTAACTTCAAAAAGTTTCTTCAGTGAATTCTTCAGAGTTTTCTATATATAAAAATCACATCATCTGCAAATAGTGACAGTTTCACTTCTTCCTTTCCAGTTTGGATCCCTTTTATTTCTTTCTCTTGCCTGATTGCTCTGGCTAGGACTTCCAAGTCTATATTAAATAAGAGTAGTGAAAGTGGGCATCCTTGTCTGATTCCTGTTTTGTTTTTTTTTTTTTGAGGAAGATTAGCCCTGAGCTAACTGCTGCCAATCCTCCTCTTTTTGCTGAGGAAGACTGACCCTGAGCTCACATGCATGCCCATCTTTCTCTACTTTATACGTGGGATGCCTGCCACAGCATGGCTTGCCAAGCAGTGCCATGTCCACACCTGGGATCCACACTGACAAACCCCAGGCCGCTGAAGCAGAACGTGTGCACTTAACCGCTGCGGCACTGGGCCAGCCCCTGGTTCCTGTTCTTAAAGGGATAGATTTCAGTTTTTCTCCATTGAGCATGATATTTGCTGTGGCTTTGTCATATATGGCCTTTACCATGTTGAGGTACTTTACTTTTATACCCATTTTATTCTGAGTTTTTTAAAAATCATAAACGGATGCTGTATCTTGTCAAATGCTTTCTCTGCATCCATTGAGATGATCATGTAATTTTTATTCTTCATTTTGTTAATGTGGTGTATCATGTTGATTGATTTGCGGATGTTGAGCCATCCTGCATTCCTGGAATAAATCCCACTTGATTATGGTGTATGATCTTTTTAGTGTATTGTTGCATTCGATTTGCCAGTATTCTGTTGAGGATTTTTGCATCGATGTCCATCAGTGATACTGGCCTGTAATTTTCTTTTTTTGTGTTGTCCTTGTCTGATGTTGGTGTCAGGGTAATATTGGCTCCTACAATGAGTTAGAAAGCTTCCCCTCCTCTTCAATTCTTTTGGAAGAGATTGAGAAGGACAGGTGTTATGTCTTCTTCTAATTTTTGACAGAATCCACCAGGGAAGACCTCCGGTCCTGGATTTTTACTCTGGGGAGGGTTTTGATTACTGTTTCAATCTCTTTGCTTGTGATTGGTCTATTCAAATTCTCTATTTCTTCTTGATTTAGTTTTAGAAGGCTGTATGATTCTAAGAATTTATCCATTTCTTCTAGATTATCCAATTTGTTGGCGTGTAGCTTTTTGTAGTATTCTCTTATCATCTTTTGTATTTCTGTGGTGTCTGTTGTAATTTCTCCTCTTTCACTTCTGATTTTATTTATTTGAGCCTTCTCTCTTGTTTTTTTGGTGAGTCTAGCTAAAGGTTTGTCAGTTTTGTCTGTCTTTTCAAAGAACCAGCTCTTCATTTCATTCATTTTTTCTATTTTTTTTTTTTTAGTCTCTATTTCACTTATTTCTGCTCTGATTTTTATTATTTCTTTCCTTCTCCTGACTTTGGGCTTCATTTGTTCTTTTTCCAGTTCCTTTAAGTTCACTGTTAGATTGTTTATTTGAGATTTTTCTTGTTTGTTGATGTAGGCTATATTGTTGTAAACTTCCTTCTTAGAACCACTTTTGCTGTATCTCATAAATTTTGGCATGTCATATTTTCATACTTATTTGTCTTCAGGTATTTTTTTATTTCTCCTTTGATTTCTTCATTGACCCAATCGTTTTTCAGTAGCATTTTGTTTAATCTCCACGTATTTCTGGCTTTTCTGAATTTCTTCCTGTAGTTGACATCTAGTTTCATACTGTTGTGGTCAGAAAAGATGCTTGGTATTATTTCAGCTTTCTTAAATTTATTGAGACTTGTTTTATGGTCTAATATGTGATCTACCCTAGAGAATGTTCCATGTGCCTTCAAAAAGAATGCATATTCTCTGGTTTGGGGATGGAATGTTCTTTATATATTTACTAGGTCCATCTAGTCTAATGTTCCACTTGAGGCCAGTGTTTCCTTACTGATCTTCTGTTTGGATGATCTATCCATTGGTGTAAGTGGAGTGTTAAAGTCCCCTACTATTATTATGTTGCTGTCTATTTCTCCTTTTATGTCTGTTAATAATTGCTTTATATATTTAGGTGCTCCTATGTTGGGTGCATAGATATTTCCAAGTGTTACATTCTCCTGTTGGCTGTTCCCTTTATCATTATGTAGTGCTCTTCTTTGTCTCTTGCTACAATTTTTGTTTTAAAGTCTATTTTGTCTGATATAAGTACTGCTACCCCACCTTTCTTTTCTTTACCATTTGCATGGAGTATCCTTTTCCATCCCTTCACTTTAAGTTTGTGAGAGTCTTTAGGTCTGAAGTGTGTCTCTTGTGTGCTGCATATATATTGATCTCGTATTTTTATCCATTCAGCCACCCTATGTCTTTTGATTGTAGCATTTAGTTTTGATGTAGATTTAGCATTTTGATTGTGGCATTTAACGTAGCTATTGATAAGAACGTACTTATTGTCATTTTGTGACTTTCTTCTGGGTGTTTTCTGGGCAGTTCTTTTTGTTCCCTTTTTCTTCTCTTGCTCTCTTCCCTTGTGGTTTGAGTTCATTCCTCTTAATTTTTTGTGTATTTATTATAGGTTTCTGGTTTGTGATTACCATAAGGTTCATGTCTAATAACCTACGTGTATAGCAATACACATTAAGTTGATCTCTTAAATTTGACCTTTTGCTAACAGCTCTACTCTTTTACTCCAGTCCTCCCACATTTCATGTTTTTGATATCATATCAAATCTCTTTTTTGTGCACGTGTCTCTGTTACTCTCTTATCAGGGAAATGGCTAATTTTACTACTTTCGCCTTTTTTTTTTTTTTTTTTGGTGAGGAAAATTTGCCCTAAGCTAACATCCACTGCCAATCTTCCTCTCTCTCTCTCTCTCTTTTTTTGCTTGAGAAGGATTAGTCCTGTGCTAATATTTGTGCCAATTTTCCTCCATTTTGTATGTGTGATGCCACCACAGCATGGCTGATGAGTATGGGTCTGGCCTAGTATTTTTGTCTTTTAACCTTCCTATTAGCTTCATAGATAGTTGATCTGACACTTTTACTGTATATTTGCTTTTACCAGTGATTTTATTGTTGTTAGTGTTGTTTTTATAATTTTCTTATTCCTAGTTTTGTTCTTTTCTTTTCCACTTAAATAAGCCCCTCTAGCATTTCTTGTAAGGGTTGTTTCTTGGTGATAAACTCCTTTAGTTTTTGCTTGTCTGGGAAACTCTTTATCTCTACTTCCATTCTGAATGATAACCTTGCCACGTAGAGTATTCTTAGCTGTAGTTTTTTCCTTTCAGCACTTTAAATATATCGTCCCACTCCCTTCTAGCCTGTAAGGTTTCTGCTGAGAAGTCAGCTGCTAGCCTTATGGGGTTTCCTCTGTATGTCACTTGTTGTCCTTCTCTTGTCTCTTTTAGGATTCTCTCTTTAATTCTTGACATTCTAATTATAATGTGTCTTGGTGTGGGCCCCTTTGGGTTTTTCTTGTTTGGTGCTCTCAGTGCTTCCTGTACCTGCATATCTGTTTCCTTCCTTAGGTTAGGAAAGCTTTTAGCTATTATTTCTTCAAATAGATTCTCTGTCCCTTTGTCTCTCTCTTCTCCTTCTGGGACGCCTATAACACGAATGTTAGTGCATCAGATGTTGTCCCAGAGGTCCCTTAGACTGTCCTTGTTCTTTTTAATTCTTTTTTCTTTTATATGTTCAGCTTGGGTGATTTCCTCTAGTCTTTCATCCGGCTCACTTATCTATTCTTCTGTATCATCTACTCTGCTACTGAGTCCCTCTAGTGAATTTTTCATTTCCATTAGTGTATTTTTCATTTCTGGTTGGTCCTTTTTTATATTTTCCAATTCTTTGTTGAAGTTTTCACTGAACTTGTCTATTCTTCTCCCAAGATCCATGAACATCCTTATGATTATTAGGTTGTACTCTTTATCAGGTTATCTATGAGATTTTTTTTGTAGAAACCTCATGGTAACCACTAAATAAAAAATAAGAGCAGAGACACAATCATAAAGAGAAAACTGAGGAAAGCATCATAGAAAACCATGAAAATTAAATGGCCATCAGAAATACAAGGGAAGAGAAACAATGCACATATAGAAGCACCAGAGAACAAAACAGGAAATGGCAGTATCAAGCCTTCATATATCAATAATCACTCTAAGTGTAAATGGATTGAATTCTCCAATCAAAAGACATATAGAGGGGCCAGCCCCATGGCCGAGTGGTTAAGTTCACATGCTCCATTTCACTGGCCCAGTGTTTCACCGGTTTGGGTCCTGGGCACAGACATGGCACCGCTCATCGAGCGATGCTGAGGTGGCATCCCACATTGCACAACTAGAAGGACCTACAACTAAAAATATGCAACTATGTACTGGGGGTTTTGGGGAGAAAAAGGAAAAATAAAATCTTAAAAAAAAAAAAGACATAGAGTGTTATAATGGATTAAAAAACAAGACACAGGGACTGGGCTGGTGGCACAGCAGTTAAGTTTGCACTTTCCTCTTTGGTGGCCCAGGGTTCGCCGGTTCAGATCCCACATGTAGACATGGCACTGCTTGGCAAGCCATGCTGTGGTAGGCATCCCACATATAAAGTAGAGGAAGATGGGCATGGATGCTAGATCAGGGCCAGTCTTCCTCAGCAAACAGAGGAGGATTGGCAGCAGAAGCGCAGGGCTAATGTTCCTCAAAAAACAATCAAACAAAAAAACAAGACCCAACAATATGCTGTTTCCTGGAAACACATCTCAGTTCTAAAGACAAACACAGGCTAAGAGCGAAAGGATGGAAGTGAATACACCAAGCAAACAGCAAGCAAAAGAAAGCAGGTGTTGCCATACTTAGACAAAGTAGACTTCAAGATAAAAAAGGCAGTGAGAGACAAAGCAGAGCAGTATAATGATCAAAAGGGACACTCCACCAAGAAGACATAACACTTCTAAATATCTATGCACCTAACACAGGAGCAGCAAAGTATACAAAGCAAGTATTAACAGACCTAAAGAGAGAAATTAACAGCAACACAATAATAGTAGGGGACCTTAACACCCTACTTACTTATATCAATGGATACACCATCCAGACAGAAAGTCAACAAGGAAATAGTGGATTTAAATGAAACTCTTTAGCAGATGGACTTAATAGATATATATAGAACATTCTATCCCTAAATAGCAGAATACACATTCTTCTCTAGTGCACATGGGACATTCTCAAAGATAGACCATATGTTGGGAAACAAGGCAAGCCTCAACAAATTTAAGAAGATTGAAATCATATCAAGTATCTTCTCCAACCACAATGGTATGAAACTAGAAATCAACTACAAGAAAAAAGCTGGGAAAGTCACAAATATGTGGAGACCAAACAACATACTACTGAAAAACCAATGGATCTTTCTCCATACACAAAAATTAACTCAAAGTGCACCAAAGACTTGAAGGTAAGACCTGAAACCATAAAACTCCTAGAAGAAAACATAGGCAGTACACTCTTTGGCATTGGTCTTAGCAGCATCTTTTTGAATACCATGGCTACTGAGACATGGGAAACAAAAGAAAAAATAAACAAATGGGACTACACCAGACTAAGGAGCTTCTACAAGGCAAAGGAAACCATCAACAAAACGGAAAGACAACCCACCAACTGGTAGAAAACAGTTGCAAGTCATATATCTAACATGGGAGTAATTTCCAAAATATATAAAGAACTCACACAATTCAATGGCAAAAAACCCAAATAACCCAATCAAAAAATAGGCGGAGTATACGAACAGACATTTTTCCAATGAGGATATACAGATGGCCAACAAACATATGAAAAGACATTCAATATCACTAATTATTAGGGAAATGCAAATCAAAACTACAACGAGCTATCACCTGACACCTGTCAGAATGACTATAATTACCAAGACAAAAAATAACAAATTTTGGGGCCCACCCACTGGTGCAGCAGTTATCTTTGCACGTTCCGCTTCAGCAGCCTGGGGTTCACTAGTTCAGATCCTGGGAGCAGTCCTACACACTGCTTGACAAGCCATGCTATGGTGGCATCCCACATGTAAAGTAGAGGAAGATGGGCATGGATGTTAGCTCAGGGCCAGTCTTCCTCAGCAAAAAGAGGAGGCTTGGCAGCAGATGTTAGCTCAGGGCTGATCTTCCTCAACAAACAAACAAAGAAACAAAACAAATTTTGGAGAGGATGCAGAGAAACGGGAACCTTCGTACACTGCTGGTGGAAATGCAAACTGGTACAACCACTATGGAAAACAGTATGGAGATTCCTCAAAACATTAAAAATATAAATACCATATAATCCAGCTATCCCTCTACTCGGTATTTATCCAAAGAAGCTGAAATCAACAATTCAAAGAGATTTATGCTTCCCCATGTTCACTGCAGCATTAGTCACAATAGCCAAGAGGAGGAAGCAACCCAAGTGCCCACTGACTGATGACTGGATACAAAAGATGTAGTATACACACACACACACACACACACACACACACAATGGAATACTACTCAGCCATAAAAATAGACAAAATGGTCCCAATTGCAACAACATGGATGGACCTTGAGGGTGTTATGTTAAGCGACATAAGCCAGCCAGAGAGAGACAAACAGTGTATGATTTAACTCATATGTGGAAGATAAAAACATGGATAAAGTGAACAGATTAGTGGTTACCAGAGGGGAAGGGGGTTGAGGGGGTGGGCGAAAGGGGTGAAGGGGCACATCTATATGGTGATGGATAAAATTAAACTATTGGTGGTGAGCACGATGCAGTCTATACAGAAACTGATAAATAATAATGTACACCTGAAATTACACAATGTTATAAACCAATATTACCTCAATTTAAAAAAAGATTTTGTGTCTGAGCAATTAAAAAAAATATATATATAGTACTAAGCAGCTTTGTCCATGTCTCTTTTGGGGATCGTATCCTCTTCAGGATATATCCCACATTTTATTTATGTATAAGGCTGTTATGATTCCAGAGTGTTGTAAGTGATTATCTATTATTCAAGTAGCGAGCACAGAAATCCTTTCATGGTTAATGACCATGTGGATGAAAAACTTCACTGATAGATACTAGGGGTCTGGAATGCTAAGTACAGATTCTTGAAACCAAACCATATCTATAAGCCCAGCGATATTGGAATAGTCATCATATGTAATATATATAGATGCAAATAACATATAATTTGTAATTCCTAACTTATTGACCATTTATGATCTCACCTTTTATTAAACTGACATTCTTTTCTTTAACATATCCATAGTGTGCCTTACTTAACCAGTGTTTTATTCTGAGAATCATCTTGTTCGATTCTTCTGTAGAAGTTTGTTTTGGGGGCTGGCCCTGTGGCTGAGTGGTTAAGTTCGCCAGCTCCGCTGCAGGCGGCCCAGTGTTTCGTTGGTTCGAATCCTGGGTGCGGACGTGGCTCCACTCATCAGGCCATGCTGAGGCAGCGTCCCACACGCCACAACTAGAAGGACCCACAACGAAGAATATACAGCTATGGACTGGGAGGCTTTGGGGAGAAAAAGGAAAAAAAATCTTAAAAAAAAGTTTGTTTGGGTTAATTAATTAGCTAATTCAAGATTAATTTTTGAGACCCTGCATGTAGCCACTACTACTCTTGGGACTGGTGGATATGGAAGGTAATAAAACGCACAAAAATCACTACCCTCATAGAGTTTTCACGCTACTGAGGAAGAGACAATAAAAAATAAACAGATTCTTTGGAGAAAAATAAAGCAGGGTAAGAGGATGGAGAATTTGGGGGGTTGGAATTTTCAATAGGGTGGCAAGGGGAGCCCCATTGAGAAGGCCGTGTCTTACCAGACCTGAAGGAGGTTAGGGAGTCTAAGCCGTGGAATACGGGGTAGAACAAGTTATAGGCAGAGGGGACAACAAGCACCAAGGCCTGAGGCCCAAGTGTGCTTGGCAATTTTTCCTAAACACAAGTGCTTTGTCTCAGTCCTCTGCTCATTAAGCCCCGCGTCTTTAACTGCTGGAGATTGTCTTTACTTATTTTTCAACTTGTGATAGCTCTGGACTGGCCTCGCCAGCAACTGCCCCGTCTCAACCTGTGCAGGAAGGCAGCAAAGCAGTTTGCAGTGGCGCAGGCGAGCAGCACCACGCTGCCTCCCTTTTCCCACATCCTTCGGGCCTTTCCTCCCCCAGGCACTGTTTGCATGTGTTTTATTCCCCGCCCTGGCTCTGTCACCTCCGTACCTATCAGACCCCTCCTGTCCAATATGGAAGCCGCTAGCACTTCCAACATGGCTGGCAGGAACTGGATGTGCTGTTAAGGGTAAAATGCCATATTTCGAAGAACTCATCCAAAAACTGTAAAACATTTCATTTAATAATTTTACAATATTGCTTACATGTTGAGATGATATATTGGATTAAAGTATGTTATTAATTTCACTAGTTTTTCATTTTTAAAAATGTAGCTATCAGAAAATTTAAAATTAGACACGCTCTCGAGTCCTATTTCTTTGCAGGGCGCTGGGTTAGGCCCTCGGGGGACGCCGCCTCCCGGGGTGCAGGGACCCACGCTCAGCCCGCTTCCTCGAAGCAGCGCGAAGCAGGTAGCGGCGGCCGCGGTGCACGACGCTGGCGCTGCAGCGCGGGACCGGGTACGCGGGCCGGAGAGACCCGCAGTCCCAGAGCCGGGCTCCCGTGGCCAACGGGGCGGACAGACACCCAGCGCGGCGCCGCCGGCCAGAGAGCACAGGCGGGGGCTTCGGGCGGACGCCGAGACCCGGCGACACTGCAGGGCCTCGAACGGCCCCGCCTGTGGCTCCGCCTCTTTGCAGTAGAGCTCGGGCCGGTGCAAACCGGTTCAGTGCCCTGACGGACAGCCCGCGTCACCCAATCCTCCGCGCGCCCCCCTTTCCCAGCTGGTGGGAGACCGTGAGCGTCGAGCGGCCAGCGTCCCCGGAGGCGGCCCCGAACCAGACGGACTGTCCTGGTAGCCAATGACAACTGCTGCTGGCGCCGCGGCCGGCAGGCAACCAATGGCGCGGGCGCAGGGGCGGGCCCTCGCTAGCCCCACCCCTCGCCGCCCGCGGGGGCTCGGGGCGGCCAGAGCCTGCGCAGTGCGGCCGCGGGTGACGTAGCCGCGCCGGCGGCCTCCGCCCCGCCCCCGCCCCCCGCCCCGGGCGAGCGCAGCG
>NC_060277.1:56046536-56166541 GCF_021613505.1 Equus quagga
CGGGCGCGCAGCGAGCAGCCCCCGCCGCGCTGGCGTCGTCCTCGCCGCCCTCGCCGCCCCCCGCGCGCGGGCGGGCCCTGCCGCCCATGGGCTCCCGGCCCGAGCCGGACAGCGAGGCCATGGACGCGGAGCTGGTGGTGACGCCGCCGGGCTGCTCGCACCTGGGCAGCTTCAAGGTGGACAACTGGAAGCAGAACCTGCGGGCCATCTACCAGTGCTTCGTGTGGAGCGGCACGGCCGAGGCCCGCAAGCGCAAGGTGTGCCCCGAGCCGCGGCGGGGGCGGGGGCGGCGGACCCCGGGGGCGGGGAGGCGGGCTGCGCGCGCCGGGCTGGGGGCGCGGGGCTCGGCACCTTCCTTCCTCCTGCCGCCCTTCCTACCCCCTCCCCTCCCCCTTTCTCCTCCCTCCCCTCCCCCTTCCTACCCCCTCCCCTCCCCCTTCCTACCTTCCCCGCCCCTCCCTCTCCTCCTCCTCCTCCCCTTCCCCACCCTTCCCCTCCCCCTAGTCTTCCTTCCCCCCGCTCCCCACCCTTCTCTCCACCCTTCCTCAGTCCTCCCTCCCCTCCCCTCCCCCTCCCGTCCCCCTCCCCTCCCCCGCGGGGCTCTGGGCGCGGGGGTGGGACGAGCAGGGGTGGGGTTTGGGGCGCGTCCAGTCCCGCGGCTGGCCGAGCGCAGGCCTGGGGAGGGGCGGCCTTGTCCTGCGGGCTGGGGCTGGAAGCCTGGGACAGACGACGGGCGCCGGCGTTCCGCGAGGCTTCTCCGAGGAATCCGCCGGGGTGGGAAGGTTCGGGGCGCGGTTGGGGGCCCCGAGGAAAAATAGGACAAAAAGCTAATACAGAGACTAAGACTATCTGGAGCCTGTCGGAGGCCTGCTGTGCGTCAGTCCCCTGACTCCATCCTGAGTATACGTCATTCTAGAGTGTTCATTAGGATTACCTAGGCCAAGGAAACAGAACCGTACGTCGGGACTGGGGGTTATTAGGGTGTAGTTACAACTGCAGAACCCTCCCTGGATCAAGGGTCTGCAGGAGCCAGTGTAGGGGAATGGCGTCTCCCCCGTCCCCGTCTCAGATTTGGATGTGGGTGGAGGTGGTGAGCGAGCAGGCCGTTAGCAGTGTTGTAAGTCGTGCCGCCGTTGAGGGCCGGACCTGCGAGGCCGCCTCGTTCTCAGCACGGCTGTGGTTTGCAGAATCCTCGTAGCTCCGCGGGAGGGCGTTTAAAAGGTTAGTCTGATGAGAAGGTGGGCCTTGGCCTGCCTTCTAAGAGAAGAGCCTTTGGCACGGAACTGTTCCACCTTCGTGAGACATTCAGGAAATTATATTTGGTGTTACATTTTTCAGGTAGACGCCCCATTTAAGTGGTTAGGTTAATTAATGATTTGCAAGTCAGAAAATAAGATAAAACTGTTATCTGAATCAACCTTCTTTTTACAGTGTAACAGTTTTGCAGTTTGCCGTCTGCAAGGTTAGGAGGCGTTAGGCAGTTTCCATCTTGAATAGTGTTTTTTTTTTTTGAGGAAGATTAGCCCTGAGCTAACTACTGCCAATCCTCCTCTTTTTGCTGAGGAAGACTGGCCCTGAGCTAACATCCGTGCCCATCTTCCTCTACTTTGTATGTGGGACGCCTGCCACAGCATGGCGTGCCAAGTCGTGCCATGTCCGCACCTGGGATCTGAACCAGTGAACCCCGGGCCCCCGAAGCGGAACGTGCAAACTGAACTGCTGCGCTACCAGGCCGGCCCCTTGAATGGTATTTTTTATGGGCAAACAGATCCACTGAGATTGTAGGGACTGTTAAGCACCAGGTTTTTTTTTTTTTCTTTTTTGGTCAGTAGTGGCGTTGGGAAGCATTACTTCTTACAGTGAACTAAAATCAGAGATGAAACAAATTTCTATTAGATCAGAGTGAGATTCTTGCTCATGGAATTGTGCCTTAAAAAAAAATCGCCTGGTTGAAACGATGATATGTTGCTGCTGTGTATTGTTAGTTAATTGGTTGAGATTTATGTGAGGTGTGTAAGATTTATCTCCACATTGGATTGAGTGGGGAATCTCTTCCTCTCTTTCCTTCCTCTCTCTCTCCTTATCTTCCCCCTTCTCCTCCCCTGTAATTTTTAACAAACCTGAAAGAGTCAAGTTTAACCTGTCATTAACGTGGCCTCATTTTCTAAAGGACGAAATCACATTTTTTTTTTGCTATGTATGACTTGGATTACTGTTTTGGTTTTTTTTAAAGATGGCACCTGAATTAACATCTGCCCACCTTTTTTTTTTTGTTTTTCCTCCTTCTCCCCAAAGCTCCCCCAGTACATAGTTGTATATTCTAGCTGTGGATCCTTCCAGTTGTGCTGTGTGGGACGTCGCCTCAGTGTGGCCTGATGAGCGGTGCTGTGTCCGCGCCCAGGATCCGAACCAGCAGAACTCTGGGCCACTGAAGTGGAGCGCACGAACTTAACCATTCAGCCCCCGGCTGGCCCGGATTAATGTCTTTTTTTTCTTTTTTTTAAAGAGATCGGCTGCTGAGCTAACAACTGTTGCCAATCTTGTTTTGTTTTCTTTTTCTCTTTCTTCTCCCCAAAGCCCCCCAGTACATAGTTGTATATTCTAGTTGTAGGTCCTTCTGGCTGTCTGGATTAATGTCTTTTAATGTCAGTTGCTAGGTTTGAAAGCTGTTGAACCAGGTCTGTATTATTCATCAGTAAGAGCTTGAGCTCCGGGCGGACCGCCGTGGTGGTGAATACTTCTCTCGCGGGTCTGGTCTCTGTCTCGCTGGTGGTCCACCAGCACTGAATCATAGTGGCCTTCCCTGCTGCTCTCAGAGCGTTGGGGCAGTCGCGGTCTTGGCTCGCCGGGCCCTGTGTGACTGCGTTCTGGCGCACTCTAGTGGCCCAGCCAAGGAAGACTTGCTCTGAGAAGCAGTTCACCCCTGAGGATTAACAGCGAGTCGTCATTGCACGTTGGACACTTCGCACAGAGTTCTCAGCAGGTCTCTAGGCTCAGGACACTTTCAGTTTTAGGGATGTGAAGTTTCTTAGGAAAGTACTTCAAGTTACATTGTAGTCTTTATAAATGAACCAGGTGCCTTTTGAGGTTGGTGTCTCAGCTGCAATGTGACTAGAGACACGATTCCTGGATGAACGGGAATTAAAACTTTGTCTAGTCCAAAGTAGAGGTGGGTTGTGGTTTTTATATCCAAACTTTGATCTTCTTTTGATAGGCAGAGAGTGAGAATGTCATGATCAGATTTGATAACTTTCTGCTCAATTTAGGCTTAAACTGCTGTAAAACTTCTCTAACTACTGAATGTAAAACTGTGTCTGGATTTAGGACTCCTCGCTGCCACAGTGAACTCTCCTCTGCATTTCTGGCATTTGTTAAATAGAACAAATATCTTACCACTTTAGGGTTTGTGTTTGAAATAGAAACTGGCCATAAAAACATCAGGAATTTTCAGTTCTACTGGTTATTATGACACGACATAGTCTACGTTATATTTTGAGCGGATAGACACTTTGGGGGGGCAGGTAATGTTTTTAAAATAATCATTTCTGTCTTCTTTGAACTGTTTCTGTGACACTAAAATTTTCCAGCAGCTTGTCCTCAAAACACAGAGCCCTCAGGGTGGCCAGTGGCGCAGTGGTTAAGTGTGTGGGTCCCGCTTTGGCGGCCCGGGGTTTGCCGGTTTGGATCCTGGGTGTGGACATGGCACCGCTTGGCAAGCCATGCTGTGGCAGGTGTCCCACAAATAAAGTAGAGGAAGACGGGCATGGATATTAGCTCAGGGCCAGTCTTCCTCAGCAAAAAGAGGAGGATTGGCAGTAGTTAGCTCAGGGCTAATCTTCCTCAAAAAAGAAGAAAAAAACCATAGAGCCCTTTTTGTAGCTATAGTAAATACTTTTTTTTTAAGATTTTACTTTTCCTTTTTCTCCCCAAAGCCCCCCGGTACATAGTTGTGTATTTTTAGTTGTGGGTCCTTCTAGTTGTGGCATATGCGACCCCGCCTCAGCGTGGCTTAGATGTAATGCCTGGAGTGACGCAGCCCACCATCTGGTAGATAGTAGCCCGAGAACCGTGAAAAATGCATGCATGTCACTGGCTCCACCAGTGACTCAGGTCATCTCTTTTGATTCAGCCAGGCACTCAGGGTGGTGAGAGTGCTGCTGAGAGCTCTCGCCTGTCTTTCATCCATTTTTTTTTTTAGTTCATTTTTTGTATATGTCTTTTTCTTGTGTATGTGTGAGGAAGATTCTCTCTGAGCTAACATCTGTTGCTGATCTTCCTCTTTTTTTTTTTTTCCTTAAGGAAGATTAGCCCTGAGCTAACATCTGTGCCAGTCTTCCTCTGTTTTGTATGTTGGTCGCTGCCACAGCATGGCTTGACGAGTGGTGCAGGTCTACGTTTGGGATCCTAACCTGTGAACCTTGGCCACCAAAGCAGTGTGTGCTGGAGTTAACCACTACAGCATGGGACCGGCCCCTTGTGTTCTTTTTTTTAAATAAACATTTTTCCTATTCAAACTTTATTGTTTTAGGAATTAACTTTTGCTTTATTTATTGATAAATTGGATCCTTCAAATCATGATGAAGCATTACACCATTGATACTAAGCAGGGGACAGGCCATTCCAAGTAAAAGGCTAAAATGCAGAAGTTTTTTCTTTTGAGATAATCATGGATTGACATACTCTTGTAAAAACTAATACAGACAGATCCCATGCACCCCTTTACTCGGTTCCCCTAGTGATAACATTTTGCAAAACTGTAATACAGTATTACAACCAGGATGTCCACACTGATGCACTCATCTTTGATACAATCCACCCATTTTATTCAGATTTCCCCAGTTTATTTTACTCGTTTGTGTGTGTATAGTTGTACGCAAATTAATAATAAAGTAGTTTTGGATTTACAGAGAATTTACCAAAAATAATACAGAGGTTTTATTTTTCCTTTTTCTCCCCAAATCCCCCCAGTACATAGTTATGTATTTTTAGTTGTGGGTCCTTCTAGTTGTGGCATGCGGGATGCTGCCTCAGTGTGGTCTGATGAGTGTTGCCATGTCCACGCCCAGGACGCGAACCGGTGAAACCCTGGGCTCCTGCAGCAGAGCCAGTGAACCCAACCACTCGGGCTTGGGCCCGGGCCCCAATCTCCCCAATTGTTAACATCTTACGTTACTGTGGTGGGTTTTGTCACAGCTGATGACTGAGCTTGATATGTTGTTATTACCTAAATTTCGTACCTCATTTAGATCTCCTTAGTTTTTCCCTGGTCTCTCATTTCTTTCCTAGAATCTCATCCAGAATTGCTCATTATGTTGAATTGTCATGTCTCCTTAAGTGCCTCTGGATGGTGACGGTTTCCCAGACTTTCTTGTTTTTGATGACCTTGGTATCTTGAGGAGTATTGCTCAGGTATTTTGTAGAATGTCCCTCAGTTTGGGTTTGTCTGATGTTTGTCTCCTGGTTCATAGCCCATTACGGGTATTGGGAGAAAGAGCACAGAGGTGAAGTCCCCCCCAAGTCCTGTCCAGGGTAAAGCAGTCAGCATGACTCATCGCTGGTGGTGGTGAGCTTGACCGCATGGCTGTCGAATCCCTTCACTGGGAAGGGACTCTTTTCCCTCTTTTCAGTTCTGTCGTCTTTGGAGTGAAGTCACTCTGCACAAGTCACACTTAAGGAGTGGGCAATTATGCTCCACCTCCTGAAGGCCAGAATATCTATCCGTGTGTTATTTGGAATTTTTCTGTATGAAAGATTTGTCTTTTCTCACTCATTTAGTATTTATTCAGTTATTTATATCAGTATGGACTTGATATTTATTTGATACTATAGGTTATAATCTAATACTCTGTTACTTATTTTGTTGCCCAAATTGTTCCAGCTGCAGCCATTGGGAGCTTTTCTGTGTCCTTTGGACATACTTTTGTCTTTTTTTTTTCTTTTGCTGAGCAAGATTCACCCTGAGCTAACATCCACTGCCGGTCGTTGTCATTTTGTATGTGAGCCAGCACCACAGCATGGCCGATGACAGATGGGTGGTGTAGGTCCACGCCTGAGAACTGAACCCAGGCTGCCTAAGCAGGGTGCACCCAACTTAACCACTAGGCCGCTGGGGCTGGCCCTTTCTTCGTCATTTTTTTGTTTATTGTTGTTTTTGAGCACTTCCTGCTTTCTTGTACTGCAAGATCTTCTAGGCTCACCTTGTGTATTTTCTGCCCTAGCCTTAGAGTCTGCCGTTTCTCCAAGGAGCTCTGGTTCTTTTTGTTGGAGAATGGAATTAGAAAACACAGTCTAGGGCCGGCCACGGTGGCGCAGTAGTTAAGTGCACATGCTCTGCTTCTGTAGCCTGGGGTTCACTGGTTCGGATCCTGGGTGCAGAGATGGCACTCCTTGGCAAGCCATGCTGTGGCAGGTGTCCCACGTATAAAGTAGAGGAAGATGGGCACAGATGTTAGCTCAGGGGCAGTCTTCCTCAGCAAAAAGAGGAGGATTGGCAGTCTATGTTAGCTCAGGGCTCATTTTTCTCAAAAAAAGGGAAATACAGTCTGGACACTGGCTGTGCTTGTTGATACTGGAGTGTTGTGGCTTCTTAGCCTTCAGGGGACAGAGCTAGGAGACAGATGTGTATAAACACATCTGCGTCAATTTCAGTGCAGTCATGTGCTGCATAATGATGTTTCAGTCAACAATGGACCACATGCACGCTGGTGGCACCATAAGATGAGTACCATATGGCATAAGTGTGTAGTAGGCTGTAACATCTAGGTTTGTGTAAGTACACTCTATGATGTTCCCACAATGAGGAAATCGCCGAACAATGCATTTCTCAGAGCGTATCCTCTCCGTTTAGACACACGACTGTATATGGAGATCCATTCCCACCCATATTAAAGTATACCTGAGTGTAGGCTGATGTTCCCAGCTCTAATCCTATACTCCACGGATCATTCTAGCCTTTTCCTCTCACTTACCTGTAACTTCTCTGTCCAACAGAGGGAAACCTAGCCCTGTCGTCCACCATCCGTGTACTTGACTGTTGAATGTCAGCATACACGTGTAGTGGCTTCAGAATTAGTAACCTCTGTTCTCCTGGGGAACTGCGTCATCCAGAGTACGGCACTCAGACATGCTTCCTTTCGCCTTCAGTTTAACACTCCCCACTCGTTCCTGAGTTACTTAGGTAACTTGTCCTCCTCACCCCTCAGCGAGGTTGTGTCCCACATTTGTAATACAGTCAGATTCTTTTGTCATAGCCTGCATTCCATCCTCTGACTGCCTAAGCAATTATTTGAAAATTTGTGTACATTAAGGTTTGCTCTTTGTGCTGTGAAGTTGAGTGAATTTTGACATGCGTGGTGTCACGCGTCTGCCACTACAGTGCTGTACACAGCAGTTTCACTGCCCTTAAAAAACCGTACGCTTCACCTGCTTAACCCTCCCCAAACCCGGGAACCACGGCGCTGTTCTTCGTCTCTCTAGTTCTGCGGTTTGCAGGGTGTCGTAGAAATCGGCTTATGCACCATGTAGCCTTTCAGCCTGGCTTCTGTGGTTATCAGCACGCGCTTAGTGTTGCGTGGATGGACAGTTCATTCCTTTTTGTCACTGAGCGGTATTCCGTCGTATGGCTCTACTGATCTTGACACCGACTAACTGCCCTGGGCAACTCAAAAGAGGTTTCGGAAAAGCTTAACTGTTTTTCGAAATGTTTTTTTAGTTAAGAGACTGTGCAATTACCAACTGCCCTGAGCCTGTCCAGACCCCAGCGCAGGAGTGACGCCAGTGCAGGGGGGCCGGGAAGTGCCCAAGGGTTCATTTTCATGTTGAGATCTCCACCCCCAGAGGAGCTTGGGCCTTGTCACTGTACCATGCAATGTATGTGGAAGCATGTTTTCTAGCTGCACCTGTGCAGGCTTATACCCACCTCTACATGTGGTGACGGAACTTCGTTTTTGAATATTTATTCCCCATCTCAGATAAAAGGCCCCTGCTTTCCCTTGCTTGGGGAGCCGCGGCTCTGGAATAATTCCTTGTGGGCTCCTTACATGCTGCACATGAACCTCACTTTGTGTGACAGCTGCTTCTGGTGAAGGCGTGGCTTTCAGCTCCCCGAGGAGCAGACCCGCTCTGGTTTGGTAACAATGTGTCCTGTAAGTCTCTTAATCTGCAGGTTCTGCTTCCATCCCTTCCTTCTCCTTACAGTTGACATGCTGAAGAACTTGGGCCTGTGACTTGTTGACTTTCCCGCAGTTGGGGATTTGCTGATTGCGTGTTTCTGGTGCAAGTTCAGCTTTTCTTTTGTTCTCTGTGTTTCCTGGAAGTCGGTGGTGTGGGGGAAGAGGGAGAATCCCGCCCCCCTCCCCAAGGTTCTTATGGCTGGTCAAACAATTAAAAAGGCAAATTAGCAGGAGAAAGTCAAACAAAGTTTAACAACGTGTGTACATGGGAGAAACCCAGGAAAATTGAGCAACTCAGTCATCTGGCCAAAGCTGCCACCTTAAATATCATGTCTTCAGCTAAAGACAAAGGAGGATTTGGGGGGGGGGTGTTTTGGGATTTTAGAGGAGAAGACGACTATTTATTTATTTATTCTTTTTTTAAAGATTGGTACCTGAACTAACAACTGTTGCCAACCTTCTTCTTTTTTTTTTTCCTTTTCTGCTTTTTCTCCCCAAATCCCCCCAGTACATAGTTGTATATCTAAGTTGTGAGTCCTTCCAGTTGTGGCATGTGGGACGCCGCCTAAACATGGCCTGAAGAGTGGTGCCGTGTGCGTGCCCAGGATGTGAACCAGCTGCTGAAGTGGAGCGCAGGAACCCAACCACTGGGCCACGGGGCCGGCCCCAAAAAGACAATTTATATGGAGATGGAAATGCAAGTTTGTTAAACAAGTTTTTTGCTGGGCCAGAAATGGGCTTGTTGGTCCCTTTCTATCACCCTATTTTACATTATACTGTAGCTATCTCATGGTATTAGCTCTTTCCTGGAACAGGCCTTCTATGTTGAATTCTTTTAGGCAGTTTAAAGGAAGGTCAAATGTTCTTCCTGAGTCTTCTGACCCTTCATTGTCTCAAAATAATTCGCATCCTAGAGTGGCGCATCTGCATCTCGGGGCGGCCTGCCCTGGACCCCATCAGGAGCCAGGCCAGAGGCTCCATCAGACATTAGCTTAATCCTTTAGCGAGATCTTAAGTCACGTGTCTTTTATGAAGGTTCTGCTGTCTTCAGTGCACAGGCCTGATGAGATCGTTATCAAGCAGACACTTGGAAGATTAGATGGGAAGTAAGCAAGCTTGGTTTTCAGGGACTGAAATGACCTACCTTACCGATATGTAGATTTCTTTCTTGCCTCGCATTTTATGTTGGCCAGCACCTGCAGCAGAGAGTGGTGAAGAATATAGACTCGTGTGTCGGTAACTTTCATTGTTACTTGTTAGCAGCTCTGGTAAAAGACGGCAGGGAGTAAAGGGGAGCAGCAGGTTAAGATGAAGTTTCAGGATAATCTGATCACTCCCTGTAGGGGCTTGTAACTGACAGTTGGGAAGTGATCTGAAATTTAAATCAACAGCCCAAGGCAGGCAGTGCCCGCGCACTTTGCCCTAGCCTTGCTTCCACACAGATGTGTGTCCTTGGGTAGGTCCCCACATCTGTCTTGGCCTTCACTCATCTCTCATTTATGACAATAGTACTTTATGTTTACATAGAATTTTCCATTTTATAAAGCATTTTTCATATGTAATTTCGTTTTGGTTTTGGTACTCGTGATAAACAGTTTTGAGGTAGGATTGGCAGGTAAGTCCTAACCTGGCCAAGGACGCTGATGTTAAATGCCAGGTCTGGGCCTTGAAATTAGGTCAGTCTGACGCTAAAGTTCATGCTCCCATTAAATTATTCTGGAAAGCTTTCAAACACCACCAAGTAATTCTCCAATCTTGGCGGACACCACTTGGATGTCCTACAAATTTGACTCAATTCTGACACTGCCTGGACATAGTGTAAGATTCCACAGGTTAAGGGCTCAGTCCCACAAGACTGCCCCCGCTTGAGACACCAATCCAGGTTGTCACCTGTGCTTGCAGCTGACCATGATCCCCTCCTCGGGTTCAGTAACTTGTTAGAATGGCCCACAAAGCTCAGGGAACCATTTACTTATGCGTGCCTGTTTATATTATGAAGGATACTATAAAGGATACAGATGAGGTGCACAGGGTGGGGTTGGAAGGACCCTAAGCACAGGAGCGTCTGTCTTGGTGGAGTTGGGGTGCACTGCCCTCCCCACACATGGATGCACTCCCCAACCCAGAAGCTCTCAAACCCTGTCATTAAGGATTTTTATGAAGGCTTCACTAGATAGGCACGATTGATTAAACAGGCATTGGTCAAATCATTACATAGGCATGATTGATTGAGGCATTGGCCATTCGTCGGGGGATGGGGCTGAAAGTTCCACCCCTCTGCTCACATGGTTGGTTCCCTTGGCAGCCGCTCCCCATCTGGAGCTATCCAGGAGCTTTCCAGAAGTCACTTCATTGACATGCACTTAGACATGGTTGAAAGGGACTTGTTTGAGTAACGAAAGATGCCTCTATCCATCTAATCACCTAAGAATGCCAAGGGTTTCAGGAGCTTTGTGCTTGCAACTGTGGATTGAGACCAAAATGTGAATTTTTCACTAGACTACAGTTATGTCACCACTGTTGTAAATTGAAGGAGTTGGACTAGAATGATGCTAAGGTCTGTTTTAGCTCGGAGATGCAAAGGTCTGAATCTGGCTTTCCGAGGTTGGGAAACTTGAGGAGATTGTCTAATTTTGGTCAAGTCTTTACCTTCTGGTTCTTTCATTTGTTCATGGGGAAAATGGAGTGTGCGTACCTGTCCCTTTGCTTACATCCGAGTTCATGGTGGTGGAGATGTATTTTGAACCTTTGAAAAAGTCACTGACAAGAAGGCACGAGACTTGAGCTTTCCTTCTCGCAGCTTCGGGTTTAATAGCCCGGCAGTGGTTGGAAGGCGGGGGTGATGTCTGAGGTGTGCCAGTTCCTGAGGTGCTGGTTCGTGTGTGTACTTTACGCTGAACTCAGAATTCACCGCACAACTGAGTCAGCCCACTGGTGTGAGCCCATGTGTGTCGACTGCAAGGGCTTTGCCCCTTCTGCCCCGTCCCCATCCTTCTTGGGGTTAAGAGGAAGATAGGAGAAGGGAGATAACAGAGACTAAGATATCCAAAGGAATGTTCTTAATATTGGGGCTGAATTGATGGACTTGCAGTGTGTTTCCTGCACTGTGTGAAATCAACAACTCTTGGTTTAAAAGTTGTTGATTCCCCATTGCTGTTCCTACAGGTCCTAGCTGTGTTTCAGGATTTACTTGCAGGCTATTGAAGCTGCTTGAATTAATTTATAGGAGAAAGGAATTTAGTCCAAAAATCATTGCAAGGCCTCCAGGAGCAGCAGATTCTAGACTGAGTTTCCTGGAACAGCCGCCAGCCTCCAGAATCCTTCTGCCTCCCTGACAGGAAGGTGTGAGACCCGCTCGAGGAGGAGCCGTGCAGCCCCTCGGCCGACTCATACGCACTGCCCGTGAGGCGAGAGTGTCCAGGGAGTTTGGTTTCTAATCATCTCAGGGTCAGTGGGAGGAAGTCAGAAGACTCATAGCTAACGTGAACTCTCTTAGTCTGCAGTGGGTGCTGCAGCAAATGACCACACACTGCGTGGCGCAGAACAAGTTCTGGAGGCCGGAAGCCCGAAATGCGGTGTTGGCAGGGGCCCCCCCGGGGGCTCCAGGGCAGGAACCGATCCGGCCTCTTCCAGCTCCTGGAGGACTCTGGCACCATCGCCAGTCTCTGCCTCCACGTTCACATTGCCTTCCTTCCTCAGTCTAATCTCCCTCTGCCTCTCCCTCTAAGGACACTGGTGATGGCATTCAGGGCCCACCCAGGTAATCAAATATAATTTCATCTCAAGACTCTTAATTAAATATGCAAAAATACTTTTTCCAAAGAAGGTGGCATCCACAGGCTCTGGTGATTAGGACAGACACTAGCTTTTTGGGGGCCCCTGTCAGCACACTACAAATCCTCATGTGTGCAGGCAGTGTCCTAAATACTTTGAAAGCATCAGTTCATTTAATCCTCATAATAGGTGTATGAGGTAGGAGCATGTCCACAGTTTAAAAGTGAGGAAACTGAGGTAAAGAGAACTCTGTCACTTGTTCAGTGTCTTGCAGCCAGGAAGTGCTGAACCCTCTGTGTCCTGTAACAGATGTTGAATGGGTCACGGTGGCGGCTGCAAGTGCACTAAACTAGAAGTCAGCAGCTGGCTTTGGATAAGTAATTCACGTTAACACCTAACTATTTTCACTAGTTTCTGGTGGTACTGACCAACTGCCTGGAGTTTTGGGTTCAGACGTACAGGTGTCAGTACGATACATCTTAGGGCATCCAGGGTTAATTCCAGCTGCTCTGGCCGTGCTTTAATTTAGCTTCTGGAGGAAGTGAACTCAGGAGACAGATATTAGGAAAAGAACTCCGTGTGTAACGTAGTAATTGCTCATTTTAGGACCTGGAACTGTGCTGTCCATTACTGTAGTCATCAGCCACATGTCAAGAGCTCAGTAGC
The DNA here is from genome assembly GCF_021613505.1 of Equus quagga. Classification (NCBI taxonomy): domain Eukaryota; kingdom Metazoa; phylum Chordata; class Mammalia; order Perissodactyla; family Equidae; genus Equus; species Equus quagga. Next base: position 56,059,148 of record NC_060277.1, read on the forward strand.
CACATGTGGCCAGTGGCTGCCGTAGTGGACAGTGCCGTTACTGAACGTTTCCAGCATCATAGCGTTCTATTGAATGGTGCTGATAGAGACATCATAATACAGAAGACAACTGAGATTTTATGAGTATGTCAAAGACAGGTTTCTGTTTTCTCTATTCAGTGCCGGTTGCCTGTTGGTTGGCTGCTTGATGGCTGTTAGAGAGGTGGTCCCTTTGCTTCTGGCTCCATCAGTCTGTGAGCTTGTCTTCACTGGTGAGGGCTGAGCGTCCGTGGCCTGTGCGCACGTGACCAGTCACCCAGAGGGAGGATGGATGAGGCTCCCCAGGAGTCTGTTCCCAACAGCATTCATAGCTAAAGGGAAATTTTCAAGATACTTGGCAGTGTCGTTTGTTGTCTGTCCATCGTAACTGTATATGTAATTTAAAATGTCCCCTGCATTACTGGAAGCAATTAGAGTTACTTAAGTCCTTTGATTTACTGTTGGAAGAATAAATAGATGGTAGACCTGCTGTTTCTGCTGCCGCTGCTGAACATCCTGCACTGCGTGGAAACACCCCGCATCCGCCCGCCCACCCTCGAAGGATCAGCCGGCCCCAGACGTCTGTGGTGCTACTGTTGAGAAGTCCCGTGACGCAGCTAAACCTTAGGGGGTTCGCAGAGAGAAACTCTTCATATTATTTAAAAAAAGTAACCGCTGAGAGTAACTGCTTAATCAAGAAGAAATGGCATTTTAATGATCAGATTTGAATGTGAGTCCACAGATAAAATTGTCGGTGGAGTTGATGGTGTGCCCAGCTCCTTGCAGGGCTGTTCGGGGCCCTCCCGCAGGGCTCGTTAGCCCAGGGCTGCTCTGGAGGACTTGCACCTCCCACTGGCCTGGTTGGGCGTGTGTTCTGAGCACCCCTGTAAAGGAGCGCCTGCCATGCGATTACAGGGGGTGCGCGGTGCTCATCTGTCTGCTGTGGCTTCTGACCTGGGGCTCAGCCGCAGGGCACTCTTTTGGAGTGAGCATTCCTGTGTCCTGCCTCACCCACCGCACTGACTCTGCCTGTTCTGGAGGCCAGAGAAGTTCTTAAGGTCCCTGTGCAGGTCCCCTTAAGGCAGTTACTCTCTGGGTAGAAGTCACGATTCGCGTTTTCTGTAAATACAGGTGTGAGACTGGTCCTCGTGCCCTGTCCTGCCCTCCCTCGGCCCTCCACTTGGGTGAGTGCTCACCTGTCGCTGCTGGCTGGGCCCTTGCCTTGGTCTTGTGTGTGCAGTGAATCTTAGAAGTGGCTGCCTCGGAGCTGCAGGGGAGAGTGTGGACTCTTGGGGTCAGGCAGGTCGCAGTCCACGTTCTAGCAGTGTCCTCCAGCTGTGACTGAGTAAGTTTCTTCATACGTCAGAAGGGCTTGACCTTCCTCGTGGCGTAGTTGTGAGGATTGAGTGGGACAGACTGCCCAAAGACCCCAGCACCAGTGTCTGGTGCGCATCTGGCAGATAGTGTGCAGTGTCCGTGTCGCCAGCCTTTGTTTTCAGAGACCCTTTCTGTTTTGTTTAGGCTTCTCTTCCCCATACCCTATTTATTTTCTACTTTCCTTCATCTCCCTGCTCCATCTCCCACCTCGAAACAGAAGAGAAGTACATACAGTCGTGTCATCTCAGAGGCTGGAAATTCAGTTTGATAATCTGCAGGAGATTTATAGCTAATATAACTGTAATGGTCATAGGGTGCTAGGAAACAGTGGCATTCAGGGTGGTTTGGGTGTATAAGAGCTGTTTGCCACTCTGCTCATTATTTCTGTGACCTCAATTTTAGGTTTCTGTGGTCTAGTTCTTGGCAGTAAACCATTCCTTTCCCTTGTTTGTGTATGTTGCTCTGATTCACCTTCTTCTTGAGTGAGTGACAGAGTGCTTCCGAATTCGCCACGGTCCTGGAGTATAAAGCTTAAAATGCTGTCAGGTGAAGGGGGACTAGGTTGTGAGTTGCTGGTCTGGGATTGGGACGGGAGCTGGGGTGGGCACCCTGTCAGGACTCGGAGGAGAACACAAAGACACTGCTCCTAAAGCTTCGTGTGGTAAACTTGCTGGTTTTGGTAATTGAGATTATGGGCTGTTTTTTCTTACATGGTGCTAGTTTTGAGCTAAATGAACTAAGTACCTTTTGGGGCACTTGAGAGGATTAACAAGGTGATCTTTTAGTGTGGTGAGACTGAGAAGAAATCCGCGCCTTCCTTTCCCCCATAGTGTGCCCCTTGTGGGTCACTGCGCTGGAATGTTCCCTGTGAGAACTCCTGTCATAGCATGTGCTGATTTTTAATTCTCTTTGAATTTCAGGCAAAGTCGTGCGTCTGTCATGTTTGTGGTGTCCACCTGAACAGGCTTCACTCTTGCCTCCACTGTGTCTTCTTCGGCTGTTTCACAAAGAAACATATTCATGAACATGCGAAGTCGAAACGGCACCACCTGGGTAAGGCACCCTTCTGCGATGTCCCACTGGGCTCGGGGACCGTCCTTGCCCCAACTCCTGCTCTCTGAATCTTGATTCGCAGTTCCACTCTTGCGGAAGTCCACTTCCTTTATCTAAAATAATTTGTGCCCTCCTTGTGCCACTCCGCAGAGGAGATGGAAGGGACAGACTAACTCAGATGGACTATGTGCCCAGCTGGCCCCGAGGCTTTTAAGTTGGTTTAATGTTTATGCAGCCTGAAGTGATAAATTATGGTGGCTCACTGTTTCAGCCAGCTTTCTTTGACATGTGCCTTTTCTTTAATGGAATATCAGAGACTCATCTTTCCCTCTGAAAAGCATGATTAGGAATTAGATTAGGCAAAATTTTGCAAAGAAAGATCTTAAATGGAGTGTTAGGTTAGTGATGTCAGCATGGAGTTGGGTGTCCATAGGTGATTTTTATTGCTTTCTGTAATGGATTTTCATTGTTCTCAATAATACTGGTTCATGAAAAGGCTAACAGCACTGTGGCATTAAGATAATTTACATTTCATAGACTTATGAATTCAAACTGTTGTCATACATTCTGGAAGTTACATAAAGCAGAGTTTTGCTCAACTGTATTTTCTAACTGTGGTCATTAAATATTCTCTCCTTCAGAATAGTGTTTTCTGTTAAATGATTGTGAGGTTTTAGGATATCCTTAAGAAAATCACTTTCAAAAGGTCCAAGCCAGAGAAGCTATTCTAGAAAATATATCACGTGGGTCTAGCAATTCCAGTTAAAGATATTGTGTAGGCCTTTTTAAGTAGTAGAGATGAAATTGTACCAACTCAGTCATCTCCCGTGGACCTGTCTCATTTGTAACTGTTAACTTAAGGGAAGCGTTTGCAAAAGGACGGCTGGAGTTGGGGGCTCAGGTTGTGACGATGGGCTCATTGGCCTCTTTGGAGGGAGAGCTCTAGTGCCCGCAGTGCTGCGCTTGTGCGGGCGGCCTGTCCCACGGAGGACTGGCGAGGCAGCCAGTGATCCCTTCCTACACGACTAGAAAGTAGTCGTGTGTGTCCAGGTGGGGAGGAGGGCAGGGAGCAGGAGAGGACGCTGAAGGGCGGCCTGCCCTGGCAGGAAACGGTGTCCGCGTCCCGCACAGGCTTGCCCTCCGCTCCTCTCCCTCCTCAGCTCCCGCCCGCCCCCGCAGAGCAGCATCCGAGGCTCTGGGTATTTTGGTTGCTGTTTTATGGGGGATGTTTTGCAGAATGTTCAAGGGCAGTTTAATTGAGCAGCTGAGTGTCGTATCAGGAGTGAAGAGCCTTGATTTCCTGTGGCCAAGTTCTTCTGTCTCCTGGAATACCCTTCAGTCTTTATACTGGTACCTGAAGTGGATTATTGGAAACGTTTCTCACTGGGCATCCAGTTTTCATTGAGTAGCAGGAGAGGCCTGTCTGGATGTTGTGGATGATGCGTTTCCACAGAGACTGTCAGTAGCAGTGGGCCATTGTTGAAGGCCTTATGCAAGGACCGGTGAGCACGGCCGGCGTGGGATGCGACGGGTGTGATAGCGGTCTGCTGGAAGGGTCTGTTGCCTTTGTCCTACCTGTCCTCCAAAATTGCCTTGATGTGATGTGATAAAGTGCACACTTTAGAGAACGGAGCTTACTGTAACGTGGTGTAGTCAGTCACCTTTGCTGGTCGACTACGTCTGTGCTGGCAGGTGGCATAGACAGGATGTTGGGGTCTCAGGTAACTGTGAGGCCTGTGCAGTAGCGGAAGATGACAAACCTGGAGAAGTTTGATTTCACACTTTTTAGTTTCATACAAGTTTTATGTTAAGTCACAAGGGCACGTGGATTTTGCCTGTATGAGCCACAGAAGGTCTAAAAGTACTGCCTTTAGCTTTGTTCTCTGCATCCCAGAAGAGTTATTTTAGTTGTCCAAAAAAGATAGTACATGTGTGGGGTTGGGGAGTGTGGTTATCAGCTTACTTCTGAGTTGATGATGTTTTTCCCCCGCTATTCTCAAGGTCATCCTGTGACCAAGGGAAAAGGCCCTGTCCATGCATGGTACCTATGTCAGCTGAGGCTTGGGAATTCCCAAGTAAGCTGAAGTGTGAAAACAAGACCCGTGGGAGAGCCCCACAATCCTAGGGCCTGTCTCCAACTTACTGGTCGACGTGTCACTCTCATCCAGGTGTCTGATTCCTATCGTTGATCCTTTTGTCTTGCTGCAGGCAAGGCTTCATCCTTAGAATAGTTATCTTGACTATGAAATACTTTTCCAAGGAAACTACCTTGATTGTGGGTGTTGCTTTCGGTTTTTAAATTATATATTGAGGCAAAATTCACATAACATACAATTAGCCGTAATAGAGTATACAGTTCAGCAGCATTTAGTCATTGACTGTGTTGTGCAACCACCATCTCTTTCTGCTTTCAAAACTTTCCACCACCTCAGAGGAGTACCCCATCTCCATTAACGAGTCACTCTCCACCCTTTCCTCCCCCAGCCCACTCCCACTGGCACCACTGATCTCCTTTCTGTTTCTGGATTTGCCTAATCTGAATATTTCCTGTAAAAGGAATCATACAGTGTGTGGCCTTTTGTGTCTGCTGCTTTCTCCTGGCGTGTGTTCAGGACTCGTCGTGTTGCAGCAGCATCAGTCGTTCGTTCCTTTGTATGGCAAACAGTCTCTGTGGACGTCCCGCCTTTTGTTTATCTATTCATCTGTTGATACACATTTGGATTGTTTTCACCTTTTTTGGCTCTTAGAAATAATGCTGTTGTAACCATTCATGTGGAAGTTTCTGTGTGGAACAGATGTTTTCATTTTCCTTGGATATATACCTAGGAGTGAGGTGTCAGTCATGCAGTAATTCTGTGTTTAATTTTCTGTGGAGCCGTCAGACTCTTCCACAGCTGCTGTACCGTTGTACATTTCTGTCAACAACGCATGAGGGTTCCAATTTCTCTACATTCTTGCCGACACTTTTCTTTCTTTCTTAACTTTAGCCATCGTAATGGGTGTGAAGTGATACTTTCTTGTGGCTTTGATTTGCATTTTCTTAATGACCAGTGATGTTAAATATTTTTTGTGTGCTTGTTGGTCATTTGTGCATCTTTGGAGAAATGTCTCTTCAGGTCACTTGCCCGTTTTTTTAGTTGGGTTGGGTTCTTTGTCTTTTTGTTGTACCTTATGATATATGTGTAAGTATTTTGGAAGTGTGTGTATATTCTGGATACTAGACCCCTAAGAGAGATGATTTGCAGATATTTTATCCAATTCTGTGGGTTGTCTTCTCACTTTCTTAATAATGTCCTTTAATGCATGAAGTTCAGTTTTGATGAAGTCCAGTTTATGTTTTTTCTTTAGTTGCTTGTGCTTTTGGCATCAAGTCTAAGAAGTGTAATTTATCAAAGATACATGACTCGTGCGTGGCAGAGCCAGGGTTAATGCTATTTATTGTGAGTCGGTGCTCTTTGTTCCGGCCACATTGCCTCTCAGACTCCTGATAGCGCTTGGTGAATCCAAGACAAAAAATCCTTTTTAATTGTTGAGCAGAGATAGTCCCTTTCTTTCAGGTACTCGAAGGACTTGATCTTATTTATCTTTATGATGAAGTAACTAAGAACCCGCTCTCATCCTTGTTTCATAGACGGGGCAGTTGAGAGAGTGCAGGACCCATGCACGGGTGGGCAGCAGGCAGCCCTGGCCCTCTGCTCAGAGGCTGCTTTACCGCCGTACTGACAGGGAGCGCGGGCACAGAGCTGTTGCTTTCCTTGTCGTGATGGTGTCAGCTCTAGACAGAGTGAAGCACGGCCACGGCGCGTCAGGCGGCCGAGAGCCCTCATGGGCTCATCATACTCTCTGGAAGTTTCCCCTGTTCGAAATACCACTGTTTCAGAGAAGAGGCAGAGGGTCCTGTGTGGAATGTGGGTGTGGCATCTCCCTTTACCTTGGCAGGAGCTTCCCAAGAAAATACACATGCTGGGGCCGCCCCGGGGTCGAGTGGTTGAGTTCGTGCTTCAGTGGCCCAGGGTTTCGCCAGTTTGGATCCTGGGTGCAGACAAGACACTGCTCATCAGGCCATGCTGAGGCGGCATCCCACATGCCGCAACTAGAAGGACCCAAAACTGAAAATACACAACTACGTACTGGGGGGCTTTGGGAGAAAAAGGAAAAATGAAATCTAAAAAAAAAAAAGAAAATACACATGCTTCATCTATGTAGGATAAACTGACTGACGTGGGAGGAAATTCTGTGATTAGAGAGTAGAAAAATGGTGCAGTCAAATGTCTAAAAACCTTATGTTTAATTTGTCTTTAAGCCCTGTCTTTCAATTTTTAGTTAAATTTTCTCTCTCTTCCCTCCTTTCTCTTTTCAGCCATAGAGCTTATGTATGGCGGTATCTATTGCTTTTTGTGTCAGGACTACATATACGACAAGGACATGGAAATCATTGCCAAAGAGGAGCAGCGGAAAGCTTGGAAAATGCAAGGTTTGGTTCTGTCTAGAACTGTGTGCCTGATTTGTCTCTTAGTCCTGCATCCTCTCCTGGCTGTCAAGGACAAAACTTGCAGAAATAAAAGATCAGGATCTCGGGAGAGAGGGAGTTCAGGGAGAAAGGGTGGCAGCTGGGCTCTGCAGGTTGGGTTTGCATTCGGTGGGACGAGCCGCCTGCTTGCTCCTTCCTGTTATTGGCGTTTATGGAGGCTTCCTCACGTGGGCATGATCGATATTACTCTGTTTCTGCCCTCTCCCCTCTCTCGAGGGTGGGAGGGTGGGGCTGACAGTTCCAAGCTTCTGATCATGTCTTGATCTTTCTGGTAACCAGCCCCCACCTAGGAGCCATCTAGGAGTCCTCCCAAAGTCACCTCAAGAGAACAAAAGATGCTCCTAGTGCTCTTACCATTTAGGATGTGATCAGGGTTTTAGGAGCCTGTGCCAGGAGCCAGGGACAGAGGCCAGTACATCTCTTTTCTGTCTCACAGTAGCTTTGGTACCAGTGTGGGTTTCTCACTTGGTGTCACTTCCCTGTCCACACACGATTGCTTCATCAGATTCATAGTCAGGGACACACATGAATATCATGTATCTGTTTTCTTCATTGTTCATTTATTTCTTTCTGGTTCACCTGATCTTTTTCTTTCCTTCAGTTTTTATTTCCAACAGACGCTCATGGGTTACAACAACAGTAATAGATACAGTTACCCCTTGACGGGTGAGCATCTCAACCAGCAGAACTGTCCCTGTTTACAAAGAGAACGTGGAAACCCAGTATCTCTTTTAGTTTTTTGCCTTTATTGTTTTGCTTTAAAAACCCCATTTCCTGGGAATGGAACAGTAGGAACAGGTGCTCTCAGGGATCAGAATCATTTGTGTTTAACAAATCTTTTCTGGAGAACAGTCTTTTTAACCAACTTCCTCTTCTTTTCCCACTCAAAAATTTAGTAACATTGCAACTAAGTCTGAGTATATTATTTCTCTGTGCAGAACACTTAAACCATAGGGCTGAGAAATGTGTGTCCCAGAATAAAATAGAATTCTTCTAAAACCATTCCACAGTTCCGTCTGTCAGCAAGATGCTATGTCTTTTAATATTGATTGAATCGTGCAGAAATTTTTGGGAGCATGGAATAGGATGAGTATTAGGATGACATGTGACACTGCCTAGCATTTACATCAGTATTGTCTTTGGTTTAAATCTTTTATGGGTAGAGCTGTTCAACAAGGTGTATTTTCAAAGTACCTTTCAACAAGTGCATTTCATCGCTGTCAGTTTCTCTCGCTCTCAGGAGACGCCTTCATCTGGGTTGCCACGTACTCCCATTGGCGCCCCTGCTGCACTCTCTACTCAAGGACTAAAGGCTTTGAAGAAACCACCATTTTGGCCTTAGTGTTAGGCTAGCTTTAACTGGAGGTATTGCTTTTCTTGCAGCAAACAGCTTGTTCATAGCACATCCTCTAAAAGAAAGGCCTGCACATGTTGTGTAGTCCCTTACAGTGTCACAGGGTTTTAGAATGACCTCAGGCTGTTGCTGTCCCTCTTTGAAATACAACCTGATATAAGTATTATATCCCACTGCTTTTGTTTATTAACATACTTGATGAAAATTGGGCTAACGGCATCTGGAACTGTCTTTCGTCTGCTTAGGCGTTGGAGAAAAGTTTTCAACTTGGGAACCAACCAAACGGGAGCTTGAACTGCTGAAACACAACCCCAAAAGGCGCAAGATCACCTCCAACTGCACCATAGGTGGGTGGGCGCATGCTCGGGGGCTCTGCGCGCATCCAGCTAGGCTCACTTCTCGGGGTTTACAACTGGTGTTCGAATCACTATTCTCTGTGAGACCCTGCATTCATCTGACCCATCGGTTTGCTCACCAGCCACTTCCTGAGCCCGTCTTCTCTGCGGGGATCCGCAGCGGGCTTGGGGCAGGGACAGGCAGATGCAGTCAGTGACCGCGGCCCTCACACCATTGCATGAAACGGCTCAAGTTCATTCTGGCCAGATTGATGCTGTGTACAGTGATCTTGAGGGAGAGGAATGTGTGTGTAGGGGGGAGGGTTCCCTGGGTTTTCTAAGACTTCAAGAAATACATTTTAGAAACTTTTAAAATAATTTTGATTGTTAGAGAGGCTTCTTGCTGACCTGTCCTGTTGTTATAGAATATCTTTGGGTAATTCTATCAAAACATACAGTGGCTGAAGTTGGGTGGGTGATGATGAACATTCCTCTGAACAGTTCGTATAAAAGTGTTGTAAAAATTAGAAGAATGTTACATTTCTTTTTGCTTCTTAAATGACTGAGTGAGAGACGCAGCAGGCACTGTGGAGGAAGCCCCGGCAGTGCCGTTGGGACTCAGTAGTGCTCACATAGCGGTCCCCCTTACCGCAGAGGAGGCGTTCCAGGACCCCCAGCGGATGCCTGAAACCTCAGATGGTGCCACACCCTAGATACACTGTGTTTTTTCCTATTCATACAGACCTACGATAAAGTTTAATTTATAAATTGTGCACAGTAAGAGACGAACAACAATAACTAAGAACAGTTGGCTTTGGGGCCATTATTAAATAAAATGAGGGTTACTCGAACACATGCACTGTGAGACCACAACAGGCAATCTGATAACTGAGACGACTACTAAGTGACTAAAGGGCGGGTGGCATATACAATGTGGACAGGCTGGACAAGGGGATGGTTCCCCTCCCGGATGGGATGGAGCGGGACAGCACGAGGTTTTGTCATGCTGCTCAGAATGGTGCACAATTTAAAATTTATGAATTGTTTATTTTTTCCATTTAATGTTCTCCATTTAATGTTTCTGGACTGAGATTGATCTCAGTAACTGAAGCCATGGAAAGCAAAAGCAGAGATAAGGCAGGACTGCTGTAGTTCAGTGCCCAAGCCAGTCCTGCTTTCCCGCCTGCCTCCTGCCCAGGTCTGCGAGGGCTCATCAACCTTGGCAATACCTGCTTCATGAACTGCATCGTCCAGGCGCTCACCCACACGCCGCTGCTGCGAGACTTCTTCCTCTCCGACAGGCACAGGTGTGAGATGCAGAGCCCCAGCTCCTGCCTGGTCTGTGAGATGTCGTCACTTTTTCAGGAGGTGAGCACTGTTGACTTTTGCAGCGTAACATTTCTCTAATTACATGGGGTGTTTTCTCTTTTAAAAAAGAGAAAATAAGGTTGACTATAAAGAAAAGCAAATTTGTAAAACCTTATGTAGTGAGTAAATATTTAATATGTGCGTTTATTATGGAACGCATCTTTTCTAAAAGAGATTGTTAGATAAGAGGCTATTAGCATCATTTTTAGAGGCACACTGCTGACTTAGAGGATGAAAAAGAGCCCTTTGGAAGAAGCACGACTGGTGGGTGACATTTGTCCCTAAATACTGTGGTGTTCCTGCTCCGCGATGTCTGCCATCCTGATTCACAGAGAGGCATGTGGACATGCGCAGGCCACTTGCCTGCTTTGTTCTCAGAGAGAGTGGGTCTTGTCTTCTGTTGCCAGGCCTTCTCAGTCTGCTTCACCAGAGGTCCCTGTCTCTGTGTTCCTCTGCTCTGAACATCAGGTTCTGTTCTCCTGGTTGGCCGTGAGCTGCACTCAGGTCGTGCTTGGCCATGTCTGTCTCCAGCCAGTGCTTACAGCATGGCAGAGCTCAGGCTGGGCTCAGGCGTCCTTGGGCTGGACCCTCCACACTCAGCTTGGTGGCCTCAGCAAGTACAGTCCCTCCGCACCCGACTATGGGGGGCGATACTTCCTGCCCCACAGGTTGCTGAGAGCACCTGGATGTACTTTAGTGTCTAACACAGGAGCCAGCAGGTGCAGCTAAGTCTGTTTTTCCCATAACCTGTGATTGCAGCACCTCACACCCACTTGGGAGCCGCCCCTCAGTGACCTAGGGGGCTCTGGCGGCCCTCACATGCCCGCGGCAGAGGCAGGAGTGATCGAGCCATTGCAGCAGAGACCATCTGGCCTGCAAAGCCAGAATCCTGTGCTATCTGGACCTGTTAAAAAATGCCTGCCGACCTTTGGTCTAGCCTAACCCGGTGCCTGCGTACCTGCAGCGTGCAGTGACTGCTGGGGTTACGGCAGTGAACAAGCTGAGTGGTGTCGCCGGGCCAAACACAGAGACAGGCGGTGTGGTAGAGAAACTAATGAGGGGGGGCTACACACGTGTGGGTCCACTCATTTCCGGTGGGCACTTCTGGTGATAAATTCATCTCTATCTGATTGGTTTTTAGGCTCAAATCTATCAAGGTATCATTTACAAACGGCATAATTCACCTTTTAGTGTACAGATCTCTTTGTTTTGACAAATCATTTTGGCTTATCTGTAGAAGACAGATGGTGGGAAGGGAAAAAACGATATACAGACTCAAAAAGTCAGTGAGTCCAAATAACAGAGCAGTTTGCAAAAAAGAAGAAAACAAAATGGAGTCATTTTTGTCAGAGTAGCCGTTAGAAGTTCTAGGCAGCTGTTAAATATTTTTCCATTGTGTGTGCTTTGTGTTTGGAGTGTAGCATTCATTCCTGACCAGCGTTTTCATTTCCTGTCTCTGAGCAGTTTTACTCTGGGCACCGGTCCCCCCACATCCCGTACAAGTTGCTGCACCTGGTGTGGACTCACGCCCGGCACCTGGCAGGCTACGAGCAGCAGGACGCCCACGAGTTCCTCATCGCGGCCTTGGACGTCCTGCACCGGCACTGCAAAGGTGCGGCCGTGCGCCTGCAGCCCGGGCTCCGTGCGGGCCTCTCAGAGTTCGTGTGTGTTAGGATCGCATGTTTTTCCCAGTAAGAAGAGCACGTTAGTACCTCACAGAGGTTCTTCGTAGTTTTTGAAAGGAGGAAGCCATTTGGGTGTTGTCTTCTGACCTTGCTGGGAGTGGAGCAGCATGGTGGTCGGTCCTGTGTCACCGGTAACGGTGGACAGTGAGCTCTCCCTTCTTGATGGGCCTTTGCCCTGAGTCCTCTGCCGCCAGCTTCCTCTTGGCCTGATTTGGGAGGGGCCTGTCTACGGCTCCCATGAGTTGTTGTGGTGGTGGCAGACCGGGAGCGTCCAGATGTGCTCCAGATACAGCTGAACCGGCACTCCTGCTCCCGCCCCTCTCAGGGGCTCCCAAAAGGCCGCAGGGCCGTGCTGTAAAGGAGCCTGAGCCTCGCCTGTGCCAGCGCTTCCCTGACCCTGAGTCAGTTCATTTTGGATCCAGCCAAGGGCCTTTACTTTCAAGTCCCTCTTAGGATCTTGCTGGAGCTGGGCTTCCTCGTAGTCGAGTCCCACAGCCTGGCCCCAGAGGGCGGCGGCCTCACCAGTTTGCAGATTTGCAGGTTTGGGGGCGGGGCAGCAGGCGAGAGATTAGGATTGAGCAGGAAGCCGCAGTGGGTCCCCCTGCCCTGCCCACCGCGGGCTCCCCGTTTGAAGGCCCTGTGTGGAAGCTTACTGACGCAGGCGTTAGCCCAGTGAGGTTATCAAGCCTGAGTGTGGTCGGAGTCACCCCAAGGGCTCGCTGCTGTTTCTGCCTCGTGGGCCTGGAGTGAAGTCAGCACTTTTCATTCCTAATGAGTTCTAGGCTGGCTCAGAGCATGCTCGGGTGGAACTGGAGTGTGCTGGGGTAGCAGAGTTACCTGGTTACCTGTGGCCTCTGGGCTGAGACAGCTAGTTGTGGGTGATAGCCCTCTGGCTAATTTTCTTTCACCTTGATGTTTTTTAAGAAGCAAAACCCTGGTTGTCCAGGTCTTGGTGAGCGGCCTCATGCTGCTGCTTCTCAGTCTCTCGTAAGTGCCCTGTGTGGTCTGAGGTTACAGCTCAGAGCCGAGCCAGACCGGAAATAAGATGGCTTGTTCTGGTCGTCATGGGTTTGGGTTGTAGGGTTTTTGTATGTGTGCAGTCGTATGCCACATAATGACATTTTGGTCAACAGTGGACCACACGTATGACGGTGGTTCCCTCAGATTAGTCCCATACAGCCTAGGTGTGTAGTAGGCTGTACCATTTAGGTTTGTGTTAGTACACTCTGGCGTTCACACAACGACACGTTTCTCACAACCTGTCCCTGTCACTAAGTGACACCTGACTGTGCTTAAGTTCTTTTCTCCTGAAAACACACATGTGATCTTTTTAGTGCTTGCCCGAGGAGCCCGCTGAGCGTTGCTTAGCAGCTTGGGTAGGGCTTGGTTTCCTGGCATCGAGTGCAGTCCACGACAGAAAGGAGCCGCCGTGGAAGGTGATGGCGTTATTACTCCACCATTTGAGAGCCTTCTGTAACTGGTGTTAATCTGTTCTAAAAATCAGCTGTGTGGAAATGCATTGCTTTAGTTAAAATTTTCATATGACAAAAAAAACGATGAAACCGTTGTGACCTGCTTCTCTGACACGTTCCATTTGAAGAGTCTGAAAAGGAATGGAAGGCTCTTCCCATAGAAGCACGTCATCAGAATTCTTCTGAGTTCATCAGGCTACTGGTTCACAGCATGTGGGGAGGCCGTGTAGCCGGGCCCCCCCACGCACTGGGTTAGGCGTTCTTGTATGGTGTTGTGACCTTCAGGTGTCTTTTTGGCTTATTTTTATTTGCATCTTCCTGTATGTATTGTCCCATATCCTAGCATTTTGTCCCATGAATTTGAAATCCATCTAAGTAGCATTTCTTCCTAATCTCTCCAGGCAGCTGCCATCAGAAGACCCAATGTCCGTCCTTTATCCCTCTTTAATAATTTTACTTTTTTGATATGTGTTGTATGTATACATACGGACACACTCTCTATCCCCATCGTCTAGTTGAATGACAGTTAATAGAATGTATACACAATATGTATTAATATGTATTACACTCCACCGTGTGTTCATATGTCTACACACAAGTATGAATAAAACTTGTGTTGAGCTGGAAAGGGTGGGAGTGGTACTTACCTAGATGCAGCTGACTGGGAAACAGCTGTTTCTGAGGTCCCAGAATGCAGGAACTGATGAGAAAAGCATTCTGCAGTAATACTTTCTGAAGTGAGGCCCCCGTTTGTGTCTAGTCCGGGGGAGAAGGAGGGCCTTCCCTGGCAGCCTCTGACCCGCAGTGTGTCAGGCCACCTCAGTGGAAAGCTTCACTCAGTTATTCTCCGCCCAACCTCGGAATCAGTAACCCTCCCCAGCTGCTGGTCATTGGATACGTTTTAGTGGCAGGATAGAAGTTAAGGATATCCTTTTAGGGAGTGGAGAGAAAGAAGAAAATTGGAAATACACTGGCTGGCTCATCCCGTTCCCTGCCAATTCTCTCTGTTGCCCTTTTGAAAGTGTCAGCTCTCCTGGCCTCATCCTGCCTCCATGGGTGAGTGGCCTCACCCGTGGGATGTGGCTCTTGGAAACTTGCTGACTCAGGTGTGGATGTGAATCCCAGAGCTGCGTTCTTTCCCCAGGTGACGATAACGGGAAGAAGGCCAACAACCCCAACCACTGCAGCTGCATCATAGACCAGATCTTCACAGGCGGACTGCAGTCAGACGTCACCTGCCAGGTCTGCCAGTAAGTGCAGGGCCTTCCGAGGGATGCAGGGGGTGCTTCTGCAACACGGGGAGCCATCTGGGCCATGCCAGCCAGGCCACCGTGTGGGACCCCCGGCCCACCAGTGAGACTCACTTCACTCCGGCACTGCTTAGTGAACATCGGGGCGCGTTTCCAGTCAGTAAAACTGGTGCATTCTGAGAGGTTTGTGAAGGTTTCAAACTCTTGGAGCCGAACGTGTATTCAGCGCCACCCCAGTCCTGCCTTCTCGGTGGTATGCCAGTAGGTCGTGTGGCTCTTACAGAGGAGCAGCCAGCTGAGAAGCAGAAGTGCAGACAGCCACGCCAGAGGCATGTGTCGAGGTAAAATAGCTCCAATACAAAGGACAGGAGAAGTTAGCAGGTCACCCTGAATGCTGACGTCGGCTGGGGCAGGGTCCCCAACGGGGATGTGGCTTTTCATGTGGAGACCGTCCATATCCAGCATTGTGTGCTTTGAATCTTTCCCCCCACGTCTCAGCTTTCCTGGGGGTCGCTGACACCAGGACCCTAATAAAACAGCCCCAGAAGGACTGGACCACACGTGGCAGATACTTGGTATACATGCTCCAAACCGTGTCAGTTTTAATTATTTTATGGTTTCCTTTTCCATTTTCTTCACGGTAGTGTCCCTAATTCTTTACAAGTGGAGGCTCTGTCCTTGGAGCTCCGTGCTCCCTCTCCAGAAGGAGCACGATCGGCTGGTGAGGCCTCGACCCTCCCACGCGGTGTCTGTGCACCCCCACGTTTTCGTTCGCGTTCAGTTTTTATAAACCCTGGCCATGATCCACGAAAATTACTTCAGAACATGTGATGGATTGCCGCTTGCAGTTTGTGTAGGATAGACTAGATATTGGAAAATGGTCAGTTTTGCCTGTGTTAAAAATGCACCGTTCTGTTCCATAGCATACGTCATCATGGGCTGGCCCTCTGAGCGGGGTTTAGACTCGTAGTTTCAGTGGCCTTTGTGGGCCCTGGGGTGCGCGACTCCGTCAGCAGGAGGTCGTCTCGGTTCACATCCTGTTGCGCATGTGTAGTGGATTTCCTAGTGTGAGAGTTTCTTGTGGCGTATTTTGAATAGAGCTCTGGGAGGGAATTGGCTGTGCTAAGTAGAACATGAGATGCAGCTGTGCGGCCTGTGGGCTGGGCCTGGTTGGTGCCTGCTCTCCGTGTGACGTGTGTTTGGAGGTCTAAGTTACTACCAAGGCCGGCAGTGCCCGGTTCCCAGGGAGAAATTCTGCAGTTCACACATGCGGCCAAGAGAGATCCATGGATGCAGCACCTCTGGACATGGAGCCCAGGAATTTATATTTTCCCAAAGATCCCACAGTGACTGATGAGCTGCTGGTTTGCAAACCATTGCTTTAGGAGCAGCCTTTGCCTGAAGTGGTTTACATGCTCCCTTCCCAGGCCCCCTTAGGAGCCCAGGACACATTTGTGTGAGCACTCTGCTTTTTCTGACTTTCGATGTCGTTTGCATAAAAGGGCGGAGTTGAGATTCGCTCCACCCAGTGGGACTTCTGAAGCTGTGTGTGGATGTCAGTTCTCATGGGCTTTCATCTCCCTTTGCTTCTAGTGGCGTCTCCACCACAATAGATCCCTTCTGGGACATCAGTTTAGATCTGCCTGGCTCTTCCACCCCCTTCTGGCCCCTGAGCCCAGGGAGCGAGGGTAGCGTGGTGAACGGGGAAAGCCACGTCTCAGGAACCACCACTCTCACGGACTGCCTGCGAAGGTGAGAAGCCTGTCTTGCGCTGTGTAGGGAAAGTAAGGGCTTCCTGGCCAGTGTCGTCTCCTTGCCTCGAGGCTGTCAGAGTCAAGTCCTGGTAAGTTCAGGGCCGCCCAGGGCCGCTGTAGGATTTTCTTTCACGTGTCCGGTAGAAAACAGAGAAGATATGTCACCCTGCCGATGGCTGTTGTTGGTGCCCAGTGGCTCCTACTAGTTTGTCACATTTTTGCAGGATGGCTAGCTTTTTCTATCCACCCAGCTTTGTGTTTTAGAATGTCTGTATTACAGCTATTGTCCCCCCCCCATGTAAATTAACAGAGCCACCGAGCAGCAGGCGAAGCTCCCTCCCCTTTTGTGATAGTAACCTACCCCAGCGCCTGCACTGGACGAGCTGGCCTCACGCTGTGGCAGCATCCACTTCTGCCGGTGATGCAGACCTGGAGTGCTGCCCACACAGTCCAGGCTCCGCCTGTCCACTTACACGTTGTTGATTGAGATGAGCGATAAGATTTAGGGTGCTGTAAAACGCGTTTAAATAGCGGTGACGTACAATTGTGGGGAAACCAGAACCCCTTCCAAAACTTTAATTGAGTTTGGAGTTTCATAGCTTTTATTTTCTTTTAATTGC
Source organism: Equus quagga (assembly GCF_021613505.1). Lineage (NCBI taxonomy): Eukaryota > Metazoa > Chordata > Mammalia > Perissodactyla > Equidae > Equus > Equus quagga. Next base: position 56,075,965 of record NC_060277.1, read on the forward strand.
ATCAATTAAGGGTCACTGTAGACGAGTCCTTGTTGGGTGGAAGTGTTCCTTATGAAGACAGACAAGCTTCCAGGTTGTTACCTTCCTGTGTCGTCAGCAGGCCCAGAGGTGCATGTTTAGAATTTTAAAATGCATCAGCTTTGTTACACTGATATGTCTAGATAGAAATGGAGTATGAAATTTTTAATTTGGAAAATATGGAAATGAGAAATCAAAAGCAAAAAAAAAAGCGTTTTTCAAGCGAGTCTATAACTAAACTAAATTTAGTTGTAAATTTCAATAAAATTGAAGCTTTCCCCACGAAGCAGGATCCAAACTAGGTCCCCCTGTTACATTTGGTGCTGGTCTCAGAGTCCCTTTCAGATCCGCAGGCTTCAGCTGCCATCTCTTCTCTCCGTGCCCCTTCTCTGTTGAAAAGAAGATGGTTTATCCTCAGACTGTCCCACATCTGGGTTTTGCTGGTGCATTGTGGGCTGGGTCTTGAGGTTGCAGTGAGCGGCTCAGATGCCACGCTCCGTCCTGCCACCTCCACGAGACCCAGCCGTTCTATCCACGCTCCGGCTCCAGGCACCTCATGGGCAGACAGGCTCAGCTTCGGGTGGCGGCATCATCTCACCCTCGTGGGGTGACAGAATTTCCAAAGGATAAATGAGCATTTCCAGATCCAATTGTGAAAAGGTTGAATTTTATATTTGTTTTTCAGCTTTAAACTTTAAAAATTTGGCATGAACTATATTGAAACATCTGTTTTAGGGATTTTTATCTTTAGTAGCTACCACCTGTGCCAGAAATGCTTGCTGTCTCAGCATAGCTGAGTCTGTCTCATCATCACTAGAAAATTACCATTTCTGCAAACATCTCCTTTTTTTAATTGAACTTTTTATATTGAGATGGTTGTAGTTTCCCATGCACTTGTAAGAAATAATACAGAGCAATCCCGTGTACTCTTTTCCAGTGGTAACATCTTGTAAAATTGTGGTTCAGTATCACAGCCAGGATATTGACATGGATGCAGCCAAGATGCAGGGCATTTCGTCACTGCAGGATCCCTTACAGCCACACCTCCTGCCCTCCCACCACGACTGCCTCCTTAGTCCCTGGCAGTCACGAATCTGTTGTCCCTTTCTGTAAATTCCACATTTCAAGAATGTAACGTAAATGTAGTCATACATCCTGTAACCCTTCAGGATTGGCTTTTTTCACTCGTCATCATTTTCTGCAGATTCACCAGGTTGTGTGTATCAGGAGTTGGTTCCTTTATATTGCTGACTAGTATTCCATGGTAAAGATGTACCACAGATTGTTTAACCATTCACCATGGAAGGACATCTAGGTTATGTACAGTTTCTGTGTGAACACAAGTTTTCATTTTTCTGGGACAAATTTGATTTCTGGATCTTATGGTAGTTGGAAAATTATTACTATTTCACCAGACTTCGTTAAAAAAAAGTTTAAGATATTTTTTAAAGTGATAGAGGGGAGAAAGGAAGAAATAGTTTGTTGTCATCGTCATAAAATTGTAAACGTCCCTAACTTGATGTTTTTAGTAGGGAAATCGGTTAATTGAAACCACTGAAAGTGATAACTCTTCTCTCTGACCTCTCCCATCTTCTTTTCCTAAAAATACATTTTTTAAAATGCATTGTAGATTTACCAGGCCAGAGCACTTAGGCAGCAGCGCCAAGATCAAGTGTAGCGGCTGCCATAGCTACCAGGAGTCCACCAAACAGCTCACCATGAAGAAACTGCCCATCGTGGCCTGTTTCCACCTCAAGGTGGGTCTCCAGGGAGCAGCCTCCGGGGGCAGACTCAGCTGTTTGTCCAAGTGCAGCTTGGAGCCCGCTGGGGGATGTGGAGTACGTTATAACGCAGAGACCCAGTGAGGAGCCCTGAAGGAAGCAGCGGGTGACGAGCTGTGGCTCTGTTCCCAGTTCCGGAGCCGGGAGAGGCTTGTGGAGAAGAAAAGTGATTGCTCCATCGGGAAACCAGGGCGTGAGCCCCTCCACTGGGCGCGGGGGTGCTAAGGGGCTGCTGCTGCTCCTGCCCGATTCTTCCGGCCGCCTCCCAAGGGTTTGCTTGAAAGCAAACTAAGGCCCTTGGCACTGGGGTCTCCTCAGGGGCCGGATGGCAGGTAGCTTAGGCTTCACGGCCACGTGCCACCTCTGTTTCATATTCTTCTTTGTTTTATGATTTTTTTAAAAAAAACAATTCCTAGCTTGCCGGCTGGCTTTGGTGGCCCCTGATCTGGTCAGAGGAATGTCTTGTCTGGTGACAGGAGTGGTATATTCGCTTTTGCTCCCAGAGGCTGTGGGTGTTCGTTCTGCTTTCTCTCACCTTGCGCTTTGCAGGGTTTGTGGTGAGATTACTTTTTTGTACACCTGGTGTTTATCACTTTGAACCATCACTTCATTTCAAGCCTTGACTCGAACCCCATAGACTAGATTTCTCTGGGTTGGTACTGTGTTACTGAGTCTGTAAGCTCTAGACGTGGTCAGAAGGCAGTTCAGAAAGTCGATGGAAAGCCCACGTTTGGGAGTACACAGAGAACTGCCATCAGAGGAAGCCCCTCACAGCTCCGTTCCTCTCCCCTCCCACTTCTCCCCCATTTCTGTAGCGATTCGAACACTCGGCCAAACTGAGGCGGAAGATTACCACATACGTGTCCTTTCCCCTGGAGCTGGACATGACCCCCTTCATGGCGTCCAGGTACGAGAGGGTTTGTGGGGGTGTGGCTCTGGGTCAGGGCACAGGTCCCTGGGGAGGCGATTGTAGACATCGATACAACCGCCCCTGCTCAAACCGAATTATCGCCTGATCTTAAAGGTCACCCTCCAGAGATTGGGTTGGTGGTTACTAGAGGGGAAGGGAGAGGGGAGGAGGGCGAAAGGGGTGACAGGGCTCGTGTTTACAGTGACGAATGGTAATGCGTCTTTGCGTGGTGAACGTGATATAGTCTACGCAGAAATGGAAATGCATGTTGTACACTTGAAATTTGTATAATGTTATAAACCAATGTTACTGCAATAAGAAAATGATTTTGCTGAAAGCATAAATTTGATGACCTAATTTTCAGAAAAGCAGATTAGAAAAATAGTATGATCAACCAAGGTACCACATCAATAAAGCATCGTTCATTATTGTAAAAAAGAAAGTTACCCTCCTGAAAACCGCGGCACTGACACCTCAGACACGTGGTAGTTTGCAAGGGCCACTGTAACAAATTGCCACAAACGTGGGGGCACGTAAGCAACAAGGTGCTGGCAGGGCTGAAGGAAGATCCCGCCCTTGCCAGAGCTGGGGCCACGTTGATCTGGACCTTCTCTGGCTCCGTGTCTCACACAGGTGTGCTTTCAGCAGTTCACTTCACCACCCTGAGCCTCTGTTTCCTCACCTTAATGCGGGGCAGTCTCTCCTAAAAAGGAGAGTTGTGGGCAGAACTGGAAGGCCTGTATAGGATGTACCCAGCATGGTGTCTGGCATAGTGGGCCCCCAGCAGTATTGGTGTCATCATTCAAGCCAGGCCTCCCTTTGGTTCATTGTTTTAAGTGATGCTGAGTTTTGCTGTCGTTGGTTACAGCAAAGAGAGCAGGATGAATGGACAGTACCAGCAGCCCATGGATAGTCTCAACAACGATAACAAGTAAGTGGTCCCTTCTGGGTGTACCCTGAGTGTCCCTGCAGGTGAGCAGAGAGGCCCTCCCAGCGTTTCTTGGGGAGGCAACCTGATTCATAAGTGGTGGTGGCAGACCTCTCGTTCCTTTTGGCCACTGGCCTGCTTCCTCTCTCGCTGTCTGTTGTCCTGTGTTGAAACACCTGAGCCCTCTGTTAGGAAAGGGCTCTTCACGCCCGCGTCATAAACACCCCCTCCTGTCGCCGGGCCGGACCCCTCTCCCACAGCCCTGTGTGTGAGGGAGGCTCAGTCTGGCTGCTGCCGTCCAAGAGAGAAAGCTCAGCATCTGAAATCTGGGCTTCTTGGCCTCTGCCTCTGCTGGCATTGCAATAAAGCCTCTGTTTTTCCTTCACCGTGCTTTTTACTGTTGCTGTGGTAGAAAGAATGAGAGAGCATGGTTACGGTATCTCCTCTACACGTGGCTCCAGCGGCTCCAGCAGAGCAGCTCGAGGGCTGAGTGGGGCCGGTGGGCGCTCACTCTCCTCTGCACGTTGGCCTTGCTTCCTGCCTGGGCTGTTCCCTTGGGGGCCAATGGGCCGCCCCTCACCATACAGGCTTCTGACTGCTTAGGCTGTCTGGTTTCCGACGGTCGTGAAGCTGACTGCTCCGTCTCCCCGCTCCTTCGTCCCCTGCCAGGTACTCCTTGTTTGCCGTTGTTAACCACCAGGGGACCCTGGAGAGCGGCCACTACACCAGCTTCATCAGGCAGCACAAGGACCAGTGGTTCAAGTGTGACGATGCCATCATCACCAAGGCCAGCATCGAGGATGTGCTGGACAGTGAGGGGTACGTCTGGGGGTGGCAGCTCGCTTCCCCATGTGTGCATCGGAATCCAAAGCCACATCTGTTTTTAGTACTGTAGAAGGATGTTCCCCTTTGGTTGCTGAAGTCAGGAGGCTTGTTCTGGACAGGACGCCAGCCGTGATCAGTCCCTGGATAGGAGAGAATATACCTGACTAGGGCACCCTTGATTAATGCCTTAACACAGCAAACATGGGCAATCATTTATTGTGGCCGTGGCGTGAGCTGGCATGTCACTTCCCTGGTGGCCCCTCTCTGCTTTGGCCATGTCGTTTCCTGGCACGTTGTCATCCACCTTGAGCTTCACTAAGTCCTTAGTCTTGAGCCTGTCAGTAGGAGTCCTAGCCCCAGAGATGAGCTGCCGTGAACTCTGCGAGGCTCCTGGACTTGGTGTCCCAAGCAGTGGGGCAGGCCCCGTGGGAGATTGCGTGTAGAGCAGTTTGTGTTTGAGAGGACGGCCCTGTGACAGGGAGGAGGCCAGAGCAGAGGTGGGTTTGGACCGGAACCCACTGCAGGATTCTCACCAAAACAGCCCCAACATGAAGGCAGCAGCAGGCCTGGACAGGAGAGGCCAGTTCCAGAGCTGTGTGGGAGGCAGGACTGGTGGGGCTCGTGACTGTTGTAGCTGGGCAGAAGGACAGGCCTGGGGGCTCGGGCGTCAGGTGGGGCACTCCTGCTCCTTGGCTAAGGACCCTCCTCCTTGGGGACTAAGAGCCAAAACCCACCGAGCCAAGGCATCAGCCTGCTGGCACGTGCTGGTGCAGGTGCTCCTGCTGGGAGGGTTGGAGGCAAGCAGCTTTGTGTTTTCACGTCCTCAGGTACCTGCTGTTCTACCACAAACAGTTCCTGGAGTACGAGTAACCGCGTCCGCAGCCGCTCAGCAAAGGAAGGCGATGAGTTGGCCCGCCTCTCAAGATGATCCCCCACTCCCTGACAGGACACTGCCACCCGCACAGAAGCGCCCCAGGAGTGTCAGGGCCGTGGCAGCCTGTCCAGAGACGGCCACAGTGGGTGCCCAGGACCGGGTGGTCGACTGGACAAGCACTGCGGCTGGGGGAGGCTCCAGGAACCTCACGACCTGAAGGCTGTGCTCTGTGCGGGTCGGGGCAGAGGAGATGAGTCATGGTGTCTCTCCTGTGCTCCTCAAGAGAGCGTGTGGGTGCCCTCCGCACAGGGCAGCCTTGTCCTGGTGCTTCCGCACGGCAGTGTGGAGCTGAAAAGGCGCCAGCCCATCCTAGAATTATGGATGCATTAGAGCAGTAGAGACAGAGATGCTGTGCAAGGACCAAGGGCTTTGCAAGTGTCTTTCTCTGTGTGAGTCTGCGTATGAAATCTACGTAGTGTGGAACTCTTAGCCTCCGTTTTATCAGCAGACATCAGGAACCCCCAGCGCCTGTGAACGGAAGGGGCTCACTGGGGTTCGAGTCGCGTTGTTCTGCGGATGACGTAGCGTCAGACTGCATGTGGAAGCGCCAGCCAGGTGTCCTCTGTTGGATTTCTAAAAATAGGCATTTTCTTATTCCCTCTTCTTCATCTTTTTCCATAGTGGTGAATTTCATAAATGTAATGATAGTGATGTGAATGAATTCTTGAGTTTATACTGAAATTTAGATAGTTTTCCCTTTATTCTCGAGAGTGAACTTGCTTTTGAATTGGTGCTGGTTTTGTTGCTTTCCGTCCCCCTCCCGTCTGGAAGCATCTGTGTCCTGGTCGAAGCTGGCAGGTGCAGCAGAGGAGGATGGGGCTGCAGCTCACAACTGCTCTATCACAGTAGTCTTCGAAGTAAATGAAGTGTTTTTCAGTGGTTTCGTTGTTTCCTTGTATTTTTTTCCTGGCCTCCTGTCCCGCTGGCTGTCCCGTTGCTGCTTGTTGGCCGGCTTGAGGCTGAGTGGCTTCCAGCGGAGCCACGCTTCATTGTGGAGCCTCTGCCCCACGTCCAGTATCGTTGCAATTGTAGCAGGAAAAGATGACTCTGTGATGGAGCTTTGGGAAGAGCTGAGTGAGGAGATGAACAGTTTGTTCCTTGTAAGATATCTCGCCTGCATGTATCTACTTAAACCCAAACTTAGATTGTCCATTTCTGAGAAATTACAACCCGGAGCCGTGGGGGAGGCGGTGTTGCTTTCCTATAGTTTGTGAACAAGCTGTGCTTGTCCTGGGAGCCAAGTCTGCGTCTGAGCTGTGGAGCATTTGTTCCTGGAGAGGAAGAGAGTCAGCTGTTTAAGGGTCAGCAAGCTTTTTTCGTGAAGAGCCAGATAGTAAATACTTTAGGCTTTGTGGGCCGTATGGTTTCTGTCCTAGGTAATACGTAAACAAATGAGTGTGGCTGTGTTCTAATAAAGCTTTGTGTATGGATGCTGCAATTTGAATTTCATGGGACTTTTCACATCCTGATATGTATTTTTTTCTCTATTTAAAAATGTGTGACCTATTCTTAGGTGACAGGACATAGAAAAACAGTCAGTGGACCAGATCTGGCTCATTAGATAGTTAAGTTAGGAGTTGAGTAGTTACTGCACAGCCTGGAAAATGCTAGAATATGGGAATCAGCAATCATATACTGCAGAATCATCATATACGGCAAAATCCTTAGTGATACAATTTTTTAAGCACTTGCACAGTTCATTCTCAGTTGTATTTCTGCATTTAAGGAGCGTAAGTTTTAAAGCATGTTTTCAAATAGCATTATCAGAGAAATATGGGTGGGTGCGAGATTTCCAGAAATGTCCCCATTTGCCCAAGGGATGTGTGTGCGTGTGTGACTGTGCTGTGCTGAGTTCCTTTGGGGAGGTGCTGTCTTGTAATAAGGAACAAATCCAAGGGAAAGCAGAAGGGACTGAAGCAGGTCTGCAGAGCTCTGAGCCCGCAGATCTCCTCTGGTTTGCCATCTCGCTTTGCTGCAGGGCCTGGGTGCAAAGTGGGGGCAAAGCAGATGGATTGGCCGTGGGGTTTCCTGGCAGATTCCCTGTGGCCTGCCAGCCCTGCTTCCCCACGTGTGTCTCCTCCCCTGCACCCCTTCCTGTCTCCTTTCGGGTTCAGGGGCTCAGCTGCTCTGAGCACAGGAGGACTGGGGAGAGACAGTGAGGCCGTGTTTATGTTTTATAGACATTAAACTTTTGTATCCAAATTAGTTCTCTTTATTCCCTTTGGCATTGGCATTCTAAGCACTTACCCCCCTCTCTGCTACTGAGAAGTTCTCCTGCGGCCGGCGCACTGCTTCAGGAGCCGCTGGTGCTGCACTGCCGGCCAGAGGGCCTGCCGTCGACGCGCTCGTCTGAATTCATCTTCTTGGGAACAAAATATTACATGATGGGTTTGGGAATTTCTTTCCTTTTAGCTCCCAATCTGACTGTTAAATTCAGGAAAATGGTTTTCTTGTTTCCTAATAACTACCCCTGTGTCGGTTTTCCAATCATGGCCAAGTACGTCTGACCACTAAGGAATCGTTGGTGACCCCCTCCACTCCCAGCGGTGTGTTTAAAATGTCCTGTGTTCCTGAGATGACGGCTGTCGTTTCAGCGCTTCGCACTGGAACAGTGGACTCTCCCTCTGGTGTCTGAAGTGAGTTCCGAGCAGTGTAAAGTGCCGGGAGAGTGGGGCCGGGGAGGTGGAGTGGCCAGGCCTCCCCTCCAGGCTGGGCGCCGGAGCAGCCCACGCCGCGTCCACCTGTGCTGTTGTAGTCCGGCTTGGTGTGTGTGCTTTCATTACGTAAAATTGCTCTTCTCTGACAGTTAAAGCGACTGTTTCCTTGCTATAGCCTTGAAAACAAAAATTGTTAGGAGAGGACTCCACTGATCATGCTGTGGACTTTATTACCAAGACGTTTACACCTCCTTTCTCCCTGTCGTTTGGAGCAACTGTTTGACTCTACCTTCCACCCCAATGGCTTGTAGTCGTTCCTATGTCATAATAAAGCTACCTTTTATTCTGAAAATCGGCCAGCCGTCCCCTTACTGATGCCAGCGGCCAAACGGGGGGCAGGGGATGCGAGGCCCTCCTTGTCTGTGGACGCCCGCAGGGCAGACCCTGCTGAGATGAGAACCCACCGAGTCCAGTGCTGGAGCCGCGGGCCCAGCTTGTGCCAGCTCTGGGCGTTGGGAAGTCCGTGCAGCCTGCCTGGTCTCGTTTCTGTGAGTGGCCCACTGCTTCTTTGACCTTTTCCTCCTCCTCTGGGCAGGATGGTGGCATAGCCAAGATCCAGGAGAGCCGTGGGCCTTCAGACTCTGGTGTGCGCACCCGAGGGTCTTCTCCACGTGCAGGAGTCCTTGCCCCAGCTGGATTACGAGACCTGGGATGTGGTGTGGGGATCTGCAGGTGTAGCAAGCTCCCCATGTGATGAGAAAATAGCGTGTATAAATAAATAAGCAAAGACGAGGTATGCGCTGAGTGCTGCCCTTGACTCTGGTCACAGGGCTGTTGTCGATGCCTGTGGCATCTCCTGCCCCTCCCTGTCCACCTCCGCTGTCCTGGGAACTGCAGCTGGTTGTAACCTGGCTGACCCGCACCCTCCTTCCTGAGGTGTCCTTGTTTGGATGCCTTTGTGACAAGTTCCTTTCCTTCCCTTATGTGGAAGACCCATTGGCGTCAGAGAATCCCACTGGGTTCCAGGCTTAGACTGCCTGTCCCTGTTGTGTGGCAGTCTCTTCAAATTAAATAGAACCACTGTTGTGCCCCCCGGGGAAACTCCTGCCTCGAGGTCTAAGACTGTCAAACCAGCAAAGCCTGAGTTTTCCAGGACAGGAATAAGAAAAGTGTGCGATTGGGTTATTCAATGTGATACTGAAGAGTGCCGATCCCACTGCCCCTCGGACTCGCACCTGCTGCTGGGATGGGGGCGCTCTGGTTAAAGCGGAAGCCATCCTGGAAAACAGCCCAATCCCTTCACCAGAACCGAGTCTCCAGTGAGCCCTGCTGCTTCCAGGTGGGGAGTGAGGTGACGGGAGCAGTTAGTTCCACAGACACAAGCCTGTTGCTGTATATCCTTTGCTGTGACTTGGGTTCCCTGATGAAGCAGTGCTGTGTGGAATGTGATGGTGGATGGTGGTGCTGACGGGCAGGGCAGGCAAATCCACGTCCAGAATGTGAGTTTATTCCAGTGAAGACAAATCTCTGCCCCTTCCGTAATGGAAGAGGCCCAGTGTAGTCAGCCTGCTGCCAGGTGGCTGGCTGGTCCTCCTGGGAAATGCTGTTCCAGGAATGCATGCTGGGATCTGTTGTTGGTGCTGAGGCACGCAGCAGGAGGTAGCCTTGTTCAGGGTGAGTCTGTGGCATTGAGCCTATGCTAGCCTCCATCCCTGTCTAGATGGCCACTGACTTCATGGGTCCCCTGAGCAGGTATGGTGGCTGGGGAAAGAAGCTGACTGCATTCACAAGGCATGCCATTCTGTCCCTCTGATCGTTAAGAGCATCCTCTGTAAGGATTCTCTGGTGGGCACACATGGATACAGATATCTTCACAGTCTGTGCCCACTTTGAGAGGTCTGTCCCCACCCAGATCTTGTCACTAATCTTTCAGTCCTGTTCCAAGTCCTCAACCCTCCAGCGAAGCTGTTAGCTGCTCCCCGTGAACCAACGTGGATCGGTGCTTTGGCCCTTTCTCATCTGGACGAGGCAGACAACCAGATGGGCCAGTCGAAGTCCACTCTCGGGGCGGATTTTCCTCCATCGCTGTTCTTCAGAATCATCCCCAGTCGTCTGGCCACAGGGAACACGGGAGGAGGCCTTGCACCACGTGTCTGTTGAAAGAGTCTGTCATCTGCTCATGCAGTTGACTGTGCCCTCTGGACACTCCCGAGCTCAGTCTCTACATGCCATGTCCACTAGATGATAGGTGGCTGCTGCGCGCACTCAGCCTTAGGGCTGAGCGGGTCACACAGTTCCTTTGGTTGTGCATGCTGCCCCGGAATTAGGTGTTCGGTCTTTGCTAAATCTGAGAAGCGAGCAGAAGCTATTTCTAAAAGGGAGAATAAATATCTGCAGAAGAGAACATTGATTTGATCTGTTCTGAAATCCTGGAGGTCTCTGCTGTTGCTCCCCAGCTGGTCCTTGCTGGAGTTTCCCGTAAAGCATCCTTATTTGCCATGGACACTTGGAGTATCTTCGGATCTTCTGGATCAAGAGATCTGAGTGCTACTGCAGCACAGACAACAGTCTGAACTTACTCAGTTCCCGTTTGAAACTGGGAGCCATATGGTGCCACCAGATGACGGGTCGGATTAACACTCAACTGTGGTACGTGCTGCCTCCAAAACCCAGCAGGGCCTGCCGGGTGCTGGGCCGCCTTCCGCATGGTGAGAGGTGCCGGGTGCAGCAGCTGGTCTTCCGCCTTGAACAGGGCAGCTGGATATGCTTCAGACCACTGAATACCCAGAAACTTCCTTGAGTTGAGGGCCCCTGAGTTTGGAGGAGTTTGTTTCTTATGCTTTGGTTCACTTGTCATTAAAGCAGCTATAGAATTTGCTGCTTCCTTCTTATCAGATCCAATGACAAAATGTCATCCATAGAGTGGGCCAGAGTGATATTTTATGGAATGTCAAGATGGTCAGTATGTCTGTAGACTGTGATAGCAGAAAGCAGAATTAATGCAGCCCTGAGACTATATGGTGAAGGTATGCTGTTGGCCCTGCTGGGTAAAAGCAGACTGCTTTGGTGGTCCTTCCAAATTGGTATGGGGAACAAGGCATTGCCAGGTCAGTGGATGCGGACCTCATGCCGGGGGCTGTGTTGATTTGCTCCAGTGAAGGTACTGAGCCTGCCAGCAGCTGCAATGGACGGCCCTGGTTAGGTTAGAGCCTCGCGGGCGTCCTCTGAGATCTGTCAGACTGCGCAGGCCCACAGTGCGTTAAGTGGGGATGCGGTAGCGCCTGTCACTGTGGCTGCTTTCAGTCTTTGATGGGAGGGTTCGTCTTTGGATCACGGTAGAGGGGCCGGCGCAGGAGTGAGGAAGGGAGCCGGGCCTCTGAGGACCAGGGCAAGTGTGCCTGGCTGGTGGTGGGCCCTGGAGCGTGGTAGGAGCTGAGAGGGAGAGGAAGGCAGGGCCAGACCAGGGGGTCCAAGGCCCTTGTAAGAGGCGAGACTTTATAGTGTGTCAAGAAACTGCTGGAAGGTTTTGGTCAAGAGACATGATCTAATTGCTTTTGAAAAGATCGATCTGGTTTCGGCTGCCACTGAGGAAGCAGAAAGCCAGAGAGGGCACCAGTCCTTCCCTGGCAGTGAAAAGCCGGACAATCTGCAGAATCATCTCTTCTCTAAGGAGGGCAGTGCTTCCAAGGAGAGAACCCCTGTGGGCGAGCGCAGGGAAGAAGGCAGAGCCGCCAAGCTGCTCGGCAGGCTGTAAAGAATGGCCAAGGGCTGCATGTGCCTCAGCACCAGAGCGGGGAATTCGTGGGGACTGCAGACGAGGGGAGCTGACATCCACTTGCAGATTCTTCTCCACAGACTTCCACTGCACCCTCATGAAAAGAAAGACCGGGCACAGAGTGGCAGACCAGAGAGCCGCCCGCAGTGGACAGGCCTGGGCACGCAGGTGGTGCACAGATGGCGCACAGACCTTTCTTCCCTAACAAAAGCCTTGTCTGGATACAAGTGAAAATCTATTGAGGGTGGTAGGAAGGGAAAGGAAATACCCTCCACTGCGGTTAGCGGGCAGGAAACTGTCCCCAGCCTGACCAAGGAGACGGCTCCTACTCCTGGGGGAGGGGAGGGCCACTGGAAAAGCCTCATTCCCTCACCAGGGAACACAGGGCCTGCCTGAGCCTGAGTCAGAACAGGACGACAGACAGCGCCCCCAGGGCAGCAAGCACCAAGTACACCACCGACCGATGGAGGGGAGAAGTGAAAGGCCCTGGCTGAGACCATGGCCGCGGGGAGCTGCACTGCTGAGGGCGGAGCATAAACCCAGCCCCGACCTGAGCATGTGGTGACAGCAGGGTATTTGAAGCCAGTGAGGCCCTGAGAGTGACCCCAGCAACCAGAAAACCCAGCCCAGCCCAACTCAGGACTCGGCTGACTGAATCCCTCACACTAAAGGCCGGGCCAGGGAGAAGGCGAGTCCATTTCCGGGCACAAATACTGCTTACTTCAGTCTGACTCCTGCCCCCACAAGTCTGGCCTTCAGTAAAAAAACCCTGTGGGGCCCCATCAGTGGAGCCGGATGCGAGGATGAGCTGGGTGCCAAAACCATCAGGCAGGAAATTTTAAATAATTCCGATGAAGGTGTTGAAGGCTGTCATGGAAAATGGGGCACGCTTGCATGAATAGATGGGAGCTTCAGCAGAGGGGTGGACACTCTAAGAAGAGTCACGGGGAAGTGGCAGGAGAAAAAACCCAAGGGGAGAGAGTAGGATGCCTCTGACAGGCCCGCCAGTGAACTCAGCACAGCCGCAGAAAGAAGCGTGAACGTTGAAGGCCAGTATAAACCACCGCAACTGAGCACAAAGAAAAAAGAGAAAGGGAAAAAAATCCCTAAAAGAATAGGGCACCTGAGTTGTGGGACAATATCAAACACTTTGAAGAGATAATGGCCAATAATTTTTTTAATAATGAAAAACATCAAGCTACAGATCCAAAAATCTTGGAGAATCCCAAGCAGGATAAATAACAGAACACACCTAACCACAGCAAAAAGCTCCTCGACATGTCCTACTCAAACTGCTAAAAAGTGAGATAAAGAGAAAAATTTGCAGGCACACGTTGCAGAGAAACAAAGATAGGAATCGCGGCAGATGTCTCGTCGGAAACCGTGCAAGCCAGAGACAATGGAGTGACGTCTTCACTGTGCTGAAGAGAGGAAGCCGGCACCCGGAAGCCTGTCCCCGGAAAAAATGCCTCTCAGAAGTGGAAGCGAAATGGAGGCTTCCCAAACACACACACGCACAGAGCTCATTACCTGCAGACGGCACTGTGAGGGACGTTCAAGAAAGTGCTGCAGACAGAAGGAGTGCGATATGAGATGGAGAATGGGGTCTACACACAAAAAGTGATTTCCAGAAATGAAGGTCAATTAAAAGATGCTGTTTTCCTTATTTTTAATCCCTGTAAAAGATACTGAATTTCTAAAGCAAAAATAGCAGCAATGTCTTGCAAGTTTATAGAGTGTGTTGGAGTAAAATACATACGAGAGCAGAACAAAAGATGGGGCGGATTGGCGTGCGCTGTTGTGAGGTTATTATACTACATGTGGAGTGATATTATTTGAGGCTTGATTGTGATTAAGTAAAGATGTGTATTGTAAACAACTATTGAAAAAAATTTAGAGGCTGGCCTGGTGGCGCAGTGGTTAAGTTCGCGCACTCTGCTTCAGTGGCTCAGGGTTCGCCGGTTCGGATCCCAGGTGTGGACCTAGCACCGCTGGTCAAGCCATGCTGTGGCAGGCGTCCCACATATAAAGTAGAGGAGGATGGGCATGGATGTTAGCTCAGGGCTAATCTTCCTCAAAAAAGAAAAATTTAAAGAGGCATGAATAGAAAGATCAGTGTTCAGAGAAACCAAGTAGAGTGGTGGTTACCAGGGGCTGGGCATCGGGACAACGGGATAGGTTGGTCAAAGGCACAGACTTCCAGGTGTAAGATTAACAAGGAGGGTCTAAGGTACAGTGTGGTGACTAGCTAACAACACCAGCTCATGTCCCTGAAAGTTGCTAAGAGAATAGATCGTAAATGTCCTCACTATGAAGAGGGGATGAAATGCTGATTGCGGGCTGCGATGGAGGTGTTCGCTAAGCTAGGTGGTAAGCGTTTTGCAATATATAAGTGTGTCTAATCAACACGTGGTACACCTTAAACTTACACAATGTTATATGTCAATTATATCTCAATAAAGCTGAAAAGAAAAAAGCTCAGTGTTGCCATGAAGTAGGGTGGGGCTGGCAAGCCATGGCCCGAGGTCCGAATCCAGCCCCTGCCTGTTTGTATCCGTGGGTTCCTCAGCACCCGCTCCCCGTTGTTTGTTTCTCGTGTGGCTGCAGGGGTGCTGCTGGGCGGAGCTGAGCAGTTGCCGAGGACCTGCCCCAGAGACTGTGCTCCACATAGCCCAAGATGCTTACTATCTGATCCCTTTCAGAAAAGCTTCTTGAGCCCTAGGCTAGGGGACAAGGGGGCCATAGGGAAGCCAGTGGAGGCTGGTGCAGTCACCCAGGTGAGAAGTGACGGGAGCCCAGCTTCAAGAGGTTGTGACAAGTGGTGGGAATCAATATATTTTGGAGCTGGAACCAACAGAACACAGACCATGGGTAAAGGGACAGTATTTAGACTTTCAGATTTTCTTTCTAGCAAGGGATCTCTGTCTTAAAAACACAAAAACCAAGAGCTTATACAAAATGTCAATTGAAAAACTGACAAAAGCAAGGTTTTTGTTAGATGGAAGTCGGAGTTGGGCACTCAGCTGCCTGTGTTTTCAGCAACCCTAACTACGCCCCCACCCCCCCCAGACCAGAAACATCCCCGGAGCCCCAGCCAGGTGAGCAGAATCTGAAAACTGTAGAAGGAACGGGACCTGTGCAGCTTTCAGACAAGCCTTAACACTCCAAGCGGCATCTGTGTAGCTCCCAAATGTGCTGCTACGTCTCCGACATCCAGCTACTGTCTACACCAGTGACAGGGTTTTAGCGTCAAGCCTGTAATAAGCCCCTTGCGTTAGGCACAGTGGTAGGAAAACTGGTGGCCACGGTGTTGCCGTTTGCCACGTTGGGCCGACTGTACAACGGGTCAGACACGTGTCAACAGGTACTCTAGAAGCTCACTTGCCTGCGGACAGAGATGAAGCAGGTGGACTTCGGGAGGGACTGTGTTCTGGGCTGAATCATGTCCCCCAAAATTCATGCGTTCAAGTCCTAACCCCTTGCACCTCGGAATGTGACCGTATCTGGAGGTAGAGTCTTTACAGAGGTGATCGAGTTAGATGAGGTCATGAGGTGGCCCCAATCCAATATGACCGGAGTCCTTATGAAAGGAACAATTGGACGCAGACACGCAGGGAGAAGCCCCAGGCTGGGGAGAGAGGCCTGGCACAGACACCTCCTTCCCGGCCCTCGGGGGGGGGGGAGTCAAGTCCTTGCATTTGGACGTCTCTCAACTGTCCCACGTCACTGTCGGCGTGAGAACCGCCCAGGGTGGTGCCTTGTGCGGCAGCCCTAGGAAGCTCCCACAGCCTGTCAGCCTGCGGAGGGTGGAAAGACAGAGCTCCGCTGTCCTGTCTACACCTCCCAAAGTGCGTCCCCTGAGCTTGTGGTGCAAACAGGTGTGCAAGGTAATTCTGAGTGGTGAAGGATGAGTAGTTTTAATTTGCATAATCGTGTATTTATCTTACAGTGTAAATGCTTCTAAGAATAGGCATTTTTAAGGTTTAAATGCTACTAAAATATAGGTTTCAATGCTAATAAAAATAGAAATATAAAATATAGGTAGCATCTAAAATTTGTGAATACTTACATATTATTGCTTAGTGTTATCACGCAGAACCCATAAAATTTAGCATGAGGTTTAAGTAAGTGTGGAAGAAAAGGTGAGTTAATGTAAAGAAAAATATTAAGCAACTAACAGTGCAGGTTGGTGGCTAGAGCCGGTGAAGGTGGGCGCGGGGGAGAGCACGCCCGCTGTGGTCCAGGGAGCAGCCTCAGGCTTGCAGAGCAGCGAGGCGCTCTGGGTTCAGCTTGCCTGCCCCTTCCTGTCCACCCCACACCCCAATGCATACACACATGTGCGCACTTACACACACGCATATGTGCATGCACATGTGCACACATACAGCCTCAGCACACACATGCGTGCGTGTACATACACGCAAGTGCATGCACTCTCTGTGCCTCATGCCCTCCCTAAGGAGGCAAGATGGGAATTTGTTTCCTGGAAGAAATGTAGGCAGCCCAGCCCTGGTTCTGGTGTTGGCCACAAATGCTTTCTGCAGGCCAGTCTTCATCTTTCTCCTCTTCCTCCGCTTTCCCTCGTCAAAGAAAGCAAGCAGCAGAGCCCGTGTGCACCCACTGCTCCCCACTGACGGGTCCACGAGCTCTCGGGGCCTGGCGCGGCAGTCCACACGCGGGTCCTCGGCCGGCAGCTGCCGCTGCGTGTGCTGACACCATGAGCCGGGGCAGGCCGGTGAGAGGGGCAGGCCGGTGAGAGGGGCCGTCCAGAGGCGTCCCAGGGAAGACACGACCACAACCACGACAGTGAGGAGCGGGCAGCCGTGGAAGGTTTTATTTCTACAGAAGGGTTCTTGGGGGCTGTGTCCAGCAGGCGCGGCCGACCTTATTGCAGGTGTGTTTGGGTGATGGTGACCTATAGTGGAGACTTGGGGTAAAGGCAGGGACAGCGTCCTGTCCTGGCACCTCCCCCTCCCTTTCTCTTGCTATCTCCCTCTCACCATCTCTCTCTTCCCATCCCCTCCCTGCTCCGGCTCTCTCCTCCTCTCTCCCCCATCTCTCCCCCAACAACCTCTCTCTTTCGCCCGCTGGCTCAGTCCCCGCCCCCCATCCCTCTCCTCTCACCATTCCCCGCCCCCCACCGTTTCACGTGGCCAGGCCTCCCTCCTGGGCGGGCGCACAGACGACCTCGAGGCCGCCATTGGGGGCATGCGCACAGGGCTGTCCGGCCACGGTCTGGCCGCGGCGCCCCCACCACCCAGCGCGCTCGGGCCCGGGTGTCTGGGGCGCGCCCGCGGTCTCCTGGGTGGGCGCCCTGCGTTCCGGGAAGCAGAAGCTGCACGTCTCCACCGGCTCCGGCGGGCCGCCCGCCGCGCTTCCAGCTTCCATCCAGTGATCTGTGTGCGGGAGGAGAGAGGGCATTGGCCTTGTCCCCGACCCCTGCAGCCAGGGGTCAGCAGGCCGGGCTCTCAGCAGAAGGAAATGCTTCTGGGAGACCGTAAACTGTCCTGCACTCCCGCGGTGCCCTCCTCCACCCGGCCGCCCCCAGGCAGCCCCAGCCAGCGCCAGCTCCCCTTCTGCTTGTGCAGGAGCAGGCTTTCACACTTGGCTAACACTCTGTCCACGCCCCCAGGCCCCTAGGGTGGCTACCTTCTCTCGGTTTTGGCCCTGAAAGCCCTGCATCCGGGCAAACCCTCCAGGCCCCTGCAACCTGCTGGCTGTCCCCTGCCCCCCTCCTTCCTCAGGTACCTGTCTCTCCTGGCCTTGAGCTTTGAACCTAATTTCACCAAGACAGGAAAACTACTGCAGGGCTTTGCCCACACCTGGCCCAGGGAGAGCCGACCAAGCGCGCTCCATCTAGAAGCAGGGGCAGTGCCAGCACAGAGGGACGGCCCGTCGCTCGGCCCACAGCAGTGGGAGGGCAAGGACCCCCATTTCATGCTCACCCTTGGAGGACTTGGCCGGAGTCCGACACGGCCCTGGGGGCGGCTGGCAGGAGAACCGGTCCCCCCTCCTCCTGAGGAAGCAGGCCACCGCCAGGAGGAAGCAGCAGATGATGGCACAGAGGCAGAGCCCCAGGGTGCTGTAGACCAGGACCAGCTGGTCGGCGCTCAGCTTCAGCCCTGAGGGTGCTGCAAGACAGCGGGAGGCCCTGAGTTCAGCAGGGGCCCTTCTCTGAAGTGTCCCCCCTCAGGCCAGCAGCCCCCTAGTCCTAGGGTCTTTCTTTCCCCTCATTAGGCCCAAGCGAGCCACATGGCCATGCCCGTGCCCCCGGAAGGCCAAGGCCCCAGCCCCCAGCCTGCTGTGGGCCGCTCTGGCTCCTGGAGAGGCTGCCTCCCTCGCGCACCCTGACGCTCGGCTGATGTGCTGTCTGGACCTGCAGGAAGTCAGCCCCCACCTCAGGCCAGTAGCAGCTTCTTCCAGGACCCTAGAGCTGGCCCCCTCTGGAGCTGGCCCTGTTTGCCGTCTCCTCTGGCTCTGGGATGTAGACCGGGCCGTAGAGGTGGACAGACAAACGAGTGGATGGTATAGTCCAGTCCTGGCCTGGGCCTTCCTCCAAGGAGGAGGTTTGCTAGGGGAGCACGTCCTTCGAGGGCGAGCCAGGTGTGGTTGCTGGCGTCTGGGAGCAGGTGTAACCCACAGGGCCCTGGGGAAATGGGGCGCTGCTCACTCTACCTCTCAGGGCCTTGAGTCTCTGGATTGGATGCCAGAGGAAGACTCAGCCCTGAGCCAAAGCCCTCCGCTTGAAATTTCTCCTTGCCCCTGGAGTTGGGGTGTCCCCCGGCCCCAGGAGTGGAAAGGTTAGTGTAATGTGTGTGCAGCATACTCAAGACTGGACCACGTACTAACCCTGATGACAGACTGCCTCCTTTAGTCCCCCTGCTCCTGCGAAGGAGGACTCACGACCCTCCTAGAAACTGAGATGTAATGCACATGCCAGCAAAGTCAGCGCTTTAAAGCGTACGTCCCAGTGGTTTTTAGTGTACTCACAAGGTCATGCAGTCATCAGCACGATGTAATTTGAGGACATTTCCGTCACCCGTGTGCCCTCCAGCAGTCACTCCCCATCCCCCCACAAGTCCCTGGTACCACTGCTCTACTCTCTGTCTCTGTGGATTCGCCTATTCTGGACATTTCACATGAATGGAATCGTGCACTATGTGACCTTTTGGGTCTGACTTCTGTCTCTTAGCATGTTTCTGAGGCTCATCCGCATGGTGGTGTCTCAGGCCTCCATTCCTTTCTACGGCTGAGTAATATTCCAGTGGATGGTCGTTCAGCACTGTTTGTCCATTCACCCATCAAGGCACATCGGGGTGGTTTATGCCTTTTGCTACTGTGAATAATGCTGCTGTGAACACGAGTGTACAGGCTTTTTTGTGGATGTATGTTTTCAGTTTTCTTGGGTGGATACCTGGCGGTGGAATTGCTGGCTCAGAGGATGACGCCATGTTTAACTTTTTCAAGAACTGCCAGACTCTTTTCCACAGCGGCTGCACCATTTTATAGTCCGTTCTGCAGATGACAAATCAAGTCTCAAGTCACACTGTCCCACCTGCAGAGCCGCAACTGGGAGCAAGTCTGATGGATGCCAGGCCAGTGCTCCGGGCCAGCACGCGGGGGCGACGGGGCAGACACTGTCCTCCCTCCTTACACACGCTCCTGACAGTCAGGAGATTTATCAAGAGACAGAGCCAGCAGGTGCCACCCTAGCATTCACAGAGGGAGACGGAAGCTCTCAGTGGGCTGGTGTCACTACCCCAGGCCTGTGGCACTGTCCTTCGTGTCCCTTGCCCAGAGTTCAGAGAGGCTATGGGGGAGTGAAAACAAAGACACTGGACCCACAGAGCTGGAGAGTGAGGCCCTAGGAGGTGAGAGGATCTAGCCAAAGGTCACAGGGACAGAGGACAGAACAGGGTGACGTCCACAGTTCCCAACTACGGGTCTTTCCATCTGCTCATCTGCTCCTACTCACCTCTAGAATAAAATGAAAACATTGTACTGGCTGGGTCCACAGGGGTGAGGCCAGCAGCCTTCACATCAGAGGTGGAAGCCCAGCTACCAGGCTGCTGCTAAGTACAAACCAATTGCCGTGTTGATTCAAAGAGAAAGACTAAACATCTACATGTTTCGGATGTTTTCAGTGTGAATTCTAACACCCAGACCAACTCTGAGCCTGTGGCAGCGAGTGTTCAGAGCTAGTCCCCAAAGAACCGCCTCCCCGTCTCCTGCCCTTCAAATCTGGGCTGGGCTGGAGATTTCATTGCAACCAGGAGAACGCAGCTGAGGTCACCCAGTGCCCGTCCTGGCCTCACCCTGAGAAGGCCTGGCAGCTTCTGCTTTTGCTCTCCAGGGAGCCCTGGGAAGTCTAGCTGGAGAGGCCACTTGGACAGGGGTAGGCCCTGAGACTAGAGAGACAAGAGGCGAGGCCCAGCCAGCCCAGCATCAGAGCCGAGCCTCTAGGTGACTCCACTTCCAGCACCGTCTGCCCGAGACCACGTGGACACCCCAAGCGACACCAGCAGAGGACCTGCCCAGCTGAGCCCAGTCACCCACAGAGCCATGCGACATAACAAATTGTTGTTATCTGCAGGTCACTCAGTTTTGGGTGCTCTTGGATGCCACAGCGGACGACCAGCACAGAGATGCTCCTGAGGGAGTGAAGCACTTGTCCCAGCTTCTTTTCGTCCCTCTTCCCAGACCAGTGATTTGAGATTTCCTGTGGGAAATGAACTAGTTCCTGCCTGGCGACCTCCCCTAACACAAGCTCACAAAGCCCCTGGGCTGAGAAAAGAAACGCAAATCAAAACCCAACAGGGGGCCAGCGGGTGGCAGCGGAGCGGTTAAGTTCGAGTGCTCTGCTTCTGTGGCCCGTCGTTCACGGGTCCAGATCCTGGGGGCGGACCCAGTACCACTCATCAGGCCACACTGTGGCGGCATCCCACGTACAAAATAGAGGAAGATGGGCACAGATGTTAGCTCAGGGCCAATCTTCCTCAAGGAAAAAGAGGACTGGCAGCGAATGTTAGTTCAAGAAGAGACTTCCTCCCCCCAAAAAAGATCACACAAAGCTGCCAGGGCTCGTTGCTTCCGGGAAGAGAACCCAAGCGGCTGCGGGGCTGGAGGCTTTTCCCAAAAACCTTTGTGTATAATGCCTTCTTTTTCTTTTTTTAATGATCTGTATGAGTCATCTATTCAAAACAGAAAATCAGCTCCCGGCTGCTCTGAGGCCAGTGCGCAGCTCTCAAGAGTGCATTCCAGGCCTAGGGAAGGAGGCGGAGGCCCACGCTGCGCCACGACAGGAGAGCCGCCCGGTCCCAGGGCCCCTGGGCGCCGCAGCAGTCATGTCTCTGCTCCCCTTTGTTCAGTCACAAAGATCACTTGGGTCCACGACCTCGGAAGCTGCCCTCCGCCGGCCTCCATGACCTGGCCACTCGGACAGAGAGGCTCGGCCCGTGCTGCGCGTCTGCTGACCCCGGGAGCGAAGGGGCACAGGCAAGAGTTTTTGTTGGAAAAAGGGTGCGTCCTCCGTCCCTGCGTGAAGATGGGGCCAAGCACCAGCCCCAGGGCGTCCCACGTGGCTCTGGGCGCTCCGAACAGGCCCGCGGCGGTGGCGGGTGATTTCCGAGCTGCTCTCTGTTTTGGTCTTTCGTTTTCAGTGTCTTCAAAGCCCCTCTCACCTGGAAGTAGGTTCCCTGGCGCTGGCCCAGCGCTGTCGCCTGTCGTTCAGCGGCAGGGCGAGCGCCCCCGGGCCGTGGCAGGGCCGGGCCGGGATCAGCCACCTGAGCCAGGCGGGAAGGAGGGCTCGCTCTGGGCCCGCAGCCGCACGGCTTGAGTTGACAGTGGCCTAGGACATGGTCCTGCGCTTCTCGGCCCCGCTCCTTGTCTGTAAAGGGGTGTGACGTTCCTCTCTCAGCACTGCTGTTGGCATCCGTGGTGCGCACGCGAATGCGTGTGAGGCAGCTAGGCCCGGGCAGAACATTCCAGCAAGTCACCAAGCATCCCCACACCCCTGCAGCTCAGTGGGGCGGGGGGTGGGGGGTTGGGTGTTTGTCCTTGGGAAGGAGTGAGGCTGGGCACAGGAGGTTTCTGCTCCTCCTCCCTCATGGAGGACCCCCTGCGTGGCTTGTGGCCACGTGGCGAGGACGGCCGCCCGCAGCCCTGATGCTCCGTGCTTCCCTCGATCCTTGCGTGCTGCCAACGCTCGCGTGAACGTCCGCACTTGAGAGGGAGGTTCCTGCAGGAGTGCGAGCCTCGCTGCCAGGTCCTGGAGGGCCTCCAGTGTCCACGTCCCTGGCCTTTCCCACGGAGGGTGCCTCTGTCTCCTCCGTGCGTGTGCGTGTGGGAGTAACACTTGGCTGCCATCATTCTGGGAGACAAGTTTGGGAAAGGACAGGTGGGGTTGCAGTTTCCAGAATGCCACGTTTCCTGCTCCACCCCCACCCCCAAACCCATCAGGACCTGGCACCCCTGAGCACCCGTTCTTTCAGTGTCCCCTCCCTGAGAGCGACCCTCTGTCTTGCTGGCAGGAGCGGCCCAGCAGCTGCAGCAGGACGGGGAGGGGCGGCGGCTGCAGGCTTTCAGCCCTTCTCCCTGGCCTGGGTCACGCCTAGGGGCCAGCCCGCTGCTCCCACTCTCAGTGAACCAAGACAGCCGGGCGGTCCTACTCCGGGCCTGCCCACTCCCAAGCTGCGCCGCCTCTGCTCTCCACTCCCCCCCCCCCTTGCCATCCGCCCTCTCCTCTTGGGCTTCTGCCCCCAGCGTCTTGTGAAGCAGGTCTCCCTGATGACCCTGCTCCAAGGACCTCCCTCTAGCCCTGGGCAGGCAGAGGGGCGTGGACACCTCCACGGTGACGCTGCATGTCACAGTTGGGGGGCGGGGGGAGAGAAGACACTGCACCCTGAGAAAAACAAACGCACAGCCGCTGTCAGACCAGCCACGGGGCACCCAGTCCAGCTCCCACTCCCAAAGGAAGGGAGACTGAGCAACTCCCAGGACAGAAGCAGTGTCATCCCCCACCCCACCATGCTGATCCCGACTTTACGGAAGTGATCCACGCAAGAAAGCGGCTGTTTCCCACCCTGCAGTGCGTCCTGCACACCCCTCAGCCTGGCCGCTGGGTTTCTCATCCCTGATGCTTGTCGTGGGCCAGCCCGCCAGCTCCGAGCTGCCCCATCTCAGCTCTCTTGCCACATCAGCCTCGGTGGCTTCACACCAGCCGCCCCCTGTCGGCTTCAGGCCCACCGCCTGTGACCTTCCTGATGGGGCTCGGGGCTAGGCTGGGCATCCTGGGCTCACAGTGGACAAGCGAGTCCTGAAGGACAGTCTGTGCTGCTCTGACCCCAGCCGCCCCGTGCATTCCTGTCTGGTGGACTTTGATTAAAATGGACTCAAGGACATTAAGGGACTGATAAACGATGAGGCTCGGTTTGGACAGGGGAGAGGAAGAGGCCTGCTTTGTTGGTCTCAGGGATGGTGAGAGGGGCCCCCTGCCTGTGGGTGGAGAGCCCGCAGCCCCCGTCTTGCCCCCGCCCCCGCCATTTCCGTGGGTCAGGGCGCCTTCACCTGGGGACACCTGAAAATGGCCCTTCATAGGGTCCCCTGACCTCCTTGTGGCCAGAGCTGGTGGACATTTGCACCTTCTCTGTGGTATGACCTACTCCTTCTAGAACTTTCCTCCTTGTATGCCTTGGTGAACATCCAGGGTTCTGCTCTGACCCCTGACTGCTCCTCCCCAGCGTGTCTGTGGGCCTCTGTCGGCCCCTGGGGTACAGACTCCCCCACAGAGGGCCTCCTCCTCAGTCCTTTTCTCCCCTCACACCTCCTGGGTCCCCAGGTAGCTTTTTCTATTCCTGTGACCACAACTGCCACCTTATAGGCCAATGAAATCCAAGTTCTCCAGGTGAGATGCTCTCCAGAGCTCCAGACCCACTTGGGGATCCTGGCTGCCCCCAAGGCTGGCATTACCCTCCCATGGGGGGACCCAATTCAGCAATCTCGGTCCATCTTGGTTCCCCCCTGACCCCATGCAGCAGGTTGAATGGTGGCTCCCCAAAGAGATGCCCCCTCGTTACAGCAAATATGACCTTATTTGGGAAAAAAGAACCTTTGCAGGTGTAATAAGTTAACGATCTCAAGAGGAGATTATCCTGGATTAGGGTGGGCCCTAAATTCAATGACAAGAGTCCTTAGAAGAGAAGGGAGGGAGAGAAGACAGATGACACACAGGAGAAGCCACGTGAAGATGGAGACAGAGACTGGAGTGATGCAGTCACAAGCCAAGGGGTGCCTGGAGGTACAAGAAGCTGTTAGGGGCCAGGAAGGATTCTCCTCGAGAGCCCTCGGAGGGAACGCAGCCCAGCCCACACCTCCATATCAGACGTCTGGCGTCCAGAACTGAGCCTACATTGTGATGCTCTGAGCCCCCAGCTGGTGGCGCTTGTCCAGCAGCTGCAGGAAGCTGGCGCAGCCCCCAGGGAAGAACCATGTTCTGCTCTCTGCGCCCAGTGAGGTCCTGCCAGTGCCTGGCGTGTCCTGTGCACTCAAAACCCAAAGTCATTTGGGCCTCACGAGTACCCTGTGAGGTAGGCGTTGTTGCGATGGTGGCAGGTGGGAACAGTTAGGCACAAGCAGTCCAGAAACTTCCCTGGGTCACACAGGGAGGTGGGGCTGGATCCAGGGGCAGGCAGGCTGGCGGAGGGCCCTGCTCACACCTCCCAGAGCTCTTAACTGGGGACCTGGGGGCCACGGATGGAGTGGGGGGGCGCCGTGGACTGGGATGAGAAAAACAAATCTTTATTTTCACGGGCTGCCGACTGAAATTTAGCCTTTGCTTCCACTCGACGTGGAGGCCACAGCCCCCGGTTGTCTGAGCAGTGACTGTGGCTTTGTCAAGAGCAGAACCACAGGTGTCTCCGTCCCCACTTCAGTGGTTTTACCCTGAAGTGTCGCCTATGGTCACTGGGAGTTTGAAAGCACTGTCGTCCTCTGGCCAGCCCTCATCCTGCTATTGAATGCATTGATGGAGAAACACGTAGATTCAATCTGATGTCGCAATCTGTGTGACATCATTTGATTTCACATTTCGTCTGGTTTTCTCTCCTGAGATGCTATTTGGCAGCATCTCAGCACCCTGCTTTCTCTGTGACCCTGGGGGCTTCAGCTTCCGTGCTTGAGAACACCGTCCCAAGAAGGGCTCTGGGCACAGTGCTGAGGCCACAGGGCTGAGCTGCCAGCTGTGCTGGAGGCCCCCGCTGCTCACCTCATGATGGCCTTTCCGCCCCACGAATCCTGTGCCAAAGCACCTGCCCTCTGTCTCCATCCCAGGGCCTTGGCATCTGCAGCCTTCATTACTGCCAGAAACAGCCTCTCGCAGGGCCCCTGCCGCCATCGCCACCAGCCACCCCAGGGCGGTGGGGGTCTCCCTACAGCCCAGCACTGGCCCTCGCGTTCTGCGGCTGCCCCTGCCTCCGGAGCGTGTCAGTCTCCCCAGCCTGGCAGACGGGCCCTCTGTCATGTGGTGTCTGGTCCCTCCCAGGCCCCCGTCCAGCCGCCCGAACGCCTGCCGCCCGTCTCAGTGCTCCTCCTTCCTGCCGCCGTGCTCCTCCTGTTCTGGGGGCCTCGCGCAGTCTCAGCGGTGGAGGGGCGGCTCCCTGGACCGTCCAGCCCCTGGCGGGGAGCTCATCATGTGGGCCTGGAGTCGTCCTCCTGCGCCTGTGCAGGCCTCTCCCCTAGGCTGGGAGCCCCTGACGCCAGGATTTGGTCTTGTTCCCCCCAGGTCTGCCTCCAGCACACAGCTCCTCCGCCCCCCGGCACAGCTCCTCTTCCCCCACCAGCATTTGCACGTGTTATTCCCTCACCTGGAACACCCATCCCCCACCATGACTCTGAAACACATGTTTTCTTCTTAAGTGCTGGGTGGGCATCTCTGATCCTGACCGAACGCTCATGCATCAACTCCATGACGACGTGTCACCTCAGTCTCACAGAACCAAGGCTCAGAGAGGTGAAGTAACTTGCTCAAGGTCACACAGTGAGTGAGGGATGGAACCAGGGGCTGCCTCCACAGCCTGCACCACCACCGCAGTCTACCGCCAGGCCCCGCCTCGGGAAGCCTTCCTTGCCCGTCGCACCCCAGGCTGAGCTGTGTTGCCACCCTGCACTGAGATTAATTTATCATTTGCACGAGTCTTGTCCATTGTCTGTCTCTCCCCTCAGACTGTGACGTCCATGGGACAGGAACAGGATCTGCCTTGCTCTTGCTGCCTCCCTCATGCACAGCAAGCCCTCCACAGTTACGCATCAAATGAGGGAAGGCCACTCTGAGAGGCATGCGTGTGGGCCCTGGAGCAGGTTGAGTGGGGCCTTGTAGGGAGGATGAGTGGGGGGACGGCAGGATTCGAGGAGCCCATAAGAGGGCAGGGGACAGATCAGCTCCACCACTGTGTGCAGCCAGATGTGGCCTGGCCACATAGTGCCCTCCAGTCCCCTCAAACAGGTCCACACCTGGTCCCTCCTCTGGGCATGTGGCCCTGGTGCTTCCTGTTTACAATCGACCTCAAATCCCGCTTCTGCCCCAGCGGCACCCGGAAGCGTCAGAGGAGAGAGCACGGCGGACCTAGGCCCCAGAGCTCCAGCGAGTCTCAGGCAGGGGCAGAGTGCAAGACCGCCACCAAGTCACCGAGGCCCGGGAGCGCCCATGATGTCCCCTGGCCCTGCCTGATACAAGTGGGACAGCTGATGCTGGCTCCCCAACATGTCCTTACAACCCCCATCCACACTTCCTGGGGCATCCATCCCTGGTGCCAAGATGAGGCTCCCAGCTTCTACCCAGTGCCCTCCAGGGCTGGGGCTCGGCTATGGTCACAAATCAGAATAGCTAACCATCTCCCATGGGCAGCAGGTCACCCTCAGGGGGTGACAATCCCATGGACACCACTCTGGGACTTTTGCTCTTGCAGCATGAACAAACTTTGAAACCTACAGACTGGCCCGAGTCCCAGCTCAGCCACGCACCCAGTGTGCAACCCTCAGCTTGTCACGTCAAATTTTGAGACTTGGTTTCTTGATCTGTAAAGTAGGTAGGATTGATCTGAAGAGGAATCTATTGCATCAGAGGTGAGAAAGGTTCTGGGTTTGGCTGGAAGGATCAAAGGTGTCGCAGACTGCAGGGCAGGCACGGGATCACCAGTGGGAGGAGCAGGTGTGCCCCCACTTTGTGGCTCAGTTCGTCGCTCCCTCTGTGTCCGCACCCTCTGCGTGGGAATGTGCTGTTCCTCCCTCCCTCCCTCCCTCTCTCTCTGCTGTTCTAGATTACAACTCAACATGGCGACAAATTCTTTGCCTCTCCACCCACCAAGAGGCAGCGTCTGTTTCTCCTCCTTGAACCTGGCTGGCTTTGCAATTTGAGTAATAGCAGGCAGCGGCGATGGTGTAATGCAAGCTCCCAGCCCCTGCGTCCCGAGGCCTTGTGTATTTCTACCTCTTACACTCCTGCCGTTGTCACAAGAAGGACATGCCTTCCCAGCCCGCTGGACCTGGGAGGGGGCTGAGAGACACATGGAGCGGAGCCACCTCTGGCTGAGCTAGCCGAAGACAGCTGGCCCCAGCCAAACCCCAGGCTCCCGAGGAATAAGCCGCCGAATCTGGAGGCTGTTTGTGAAGCAGCAGCAGCTCACGGACAAGACAGCAGACAAGAGAGAGAGAGACAACAGTCCAACCAAGCAGAAGTTGGGGATGGGCAACCTCCCTCATCAGGGCACACGTGGCTCGCCCTTGGGCATCTTGGCACTAGGGCCCAGCCACCTGGAAAGGATGCTATCATGAGGAAGTCACGGCAAAGGGAAGAGATCAATCCGCATGCTGGGAGCTTCAGCCTCTTGTCTCTCCACTGACAGGCCAAGGGCAGCATCATAACATCTCAAGTGTTTACGGATCCACATGGCAGCCCCGCCCGACCTTCCTGACAACACAGAGCAGGTGAGCCAAGAAGTGTCTTCTGGGAGGATAATTAGATCATTTTCAGTGCTTGGCGCTTTAGCAGATGTCCAGTTCATGGGACCTTTCCCACCATATCCAAAGCAGCCAACCCCCACCATCAGCTTTTTTTTTTTAAAGATTGGCACCTGAACTAACAACTGTGGCCGATCTTCTTTTTCTTCTTTTCCTTCTTCTTCTCCCTAAAGCCCCCAGTACATAGTTGTATATTCTAGTTGTGTGTCCTTCCAGTTGTGGCATGTGAGATGCCACCTCAGCATGGCCTGATGAGTGGTGCCATGTCTGCGCCGAGGATCTGAACCGGCGAAACCCTGGACGGTGAGCGAACTTAACCACTCGGCCACGGGGCCGGCCCCCATCAGCTTTTGTGTAATACTTCTTCCTTCTCATCCTTAGGAAGTCTCCTTTGCCTCTGAATGGAATAAGAGATCTTGCTCACAAGGCCAGTCCTGCCGGTTACTCGCTGCCCTGTGTCTTAAGAACTCATTCAGCCTCCATGATAAGGCTCCCAACCTCAGGTCTTTCCTCCTCCTGCTTCCTTCTTGCCCACAGACTTCTGGATAATTTGTCTAAATTTTTTTCTCTTCCGTGATGACCCTCCTGGCTTCTGGCCATCTGCCTGGACTCTGGACTTCCCGCTTTGCAGACCCTCGTTATTTAGGCCCGGTGTCTGGCTTTCCCCGCAGTCTGACCCTCCGACACTGTGCAAGCCAGCCGCAGGTGACTTACCTGGACCTGCCTCCGAGCCTCTGTGCTCTGGTCCCTGGTACCTTCCCAAGCCGTCTGACCTGGTTTCAAGCTGGCCCGGCCGCTGCCTCCTGAGCTCCGGGGGCGGGTGCATGTGGCTCTTGAGCTTGTTCTCACAGAAGAACGTGCACTGCTTGGGGTGGCGTCCGCAGATGGAGGCGCAGCTGACACAGTCCCTCAACAGCTGGTCGTAGTACCTGCCTTGCTCCTTGAGGCAACTCAGTGACTCTACGAAACAGAAACAAGTGATGGCACTGGGTGACCGAGACCACGGGAGCTGCGGGTCTGGCCTCAAAGGGCATCAAAGTGAAAAAAAAAAATCACAATCCGGTTCCCCAAGAGCAATTCCCAAATAATCCAGGTCCTTTTCCAATTTGCAAATGTAAGGCTGTGCTGTGTCACCTAAGTGCTGGTTGTTAGCTGCATTACACACATTTTGATATGTAGTATTTTTTTCTATATGTAGTTTAAAGTGTTTTTACTTTTCATCATTATTTCTTCCTAGACCTATAGCTTATTTAAAAGTGCATTTCTTAGTTTCTAAACATATAAGGATTGTCTCTTTATCTTTTAAATTAGGTTAGCACATCATCACATAAGTTCTTGCAGTTTTCAAACTTCAAAAAGGAGAAGCGCATTTCATGTGACGTAAGGGTCAGAGGGGCAGGAAGGTCGGAAAGCTCGAATGAAGTGTTTCTTGTGTCTTAATGAAGGAGAATTGTGGGAGCTTAACCAGGTGTCCGCGCCAAGGAGCAGCAGGCCCGCGAGCCGAAGCCCACCCAGCCCGCTGGCCTCGGCAGAGCTCCTGGGATGCAGGCGGGGTCTGCGCTCTGCGGGCACGGCTCCTCGTCACTCGTCTTTACAATCAGACTTTCTCTACATGCACCTGTGACGCATGCAGCAGGTGTGAGGGGCGCATTGCAGAGGCGGCGCGAGGCAGAGGTTAAGGGCACAGACTGCAAGGCCCCACAGCCCAGGGGGCCTTCCTTGCTGCACCACCTGCAGGTTGTGAGGGCTACACCTGTCGGTGCTTCAGTTTCCTCATGCCCAAGAAAGAAATAACAGTAATAGTGACTTCTTAAGGTCGTGAGGATTTGAAGTCCCCAGCACAGGGCCTGACACATCATAAAAAATGCTCCGTTAAGCGAAGGTTTGAGAATACTCATTTTAGCCTCTTTGCAAGGCAAACACACCAACACTGACGTGCCTGACAGAGGAAAGGAAAAGACCAGAAAGATAGTGGAATTGGGACCTCAGGGCAGACTCAGACGGCCCCATCGCCTCCATTGCCGTGGCGCCGCCTGGCCCCGGGTTCCACTGAGCCACATGAGACGGCATGAGCCTGCTGGCGGTGGTATTCCTGGGTTCCCTGTGAGCTCCGCCCCTCCTCAGGGGCCCTAGTGTGGCTGTTGCAGGTGGTGCCTGAGCTCCCTCACTGTCTGGCTGCACGACCTCCCCTGTGGGCCTTGACATTCCCGAGTGTTTCCCCACCTCCAGGCCTTTGCCCACACTAGTCCCTCTTTCCGTCATCGGGCTGCCACACCTACGCACTCTTCACGACCCATCTCAGGGGCTGCTTCCTCCAGGAAGACATCTCTGCTCTCCAGCCCATCAGCTGGAGGCAGTCTCACCCAGCTGTGTGGCGTTTTATGTACTGTACTTTCTACCTCAAAATGTAGTCATTTCTCCCATTAAATGAAAGCCTCTTTGAAGGGTCATTTTCAAGGGGATGGAAGGTTCCATGAACATTTGTGCAATGACACAATCAATGTTCTACTTCATTCATGGATAATGGTGCAGAATCATGTTTTGGAGTCCTGGCTCAAATCCTAACTTTCCCTCTATTATGCTGTGCGATCTTGGGCAGGTCACTCAGCCTCTCTGAGCTCCACTCGCCACAAACAGTATTTGCGAAGCACTTCCTATGTGTCAGGCACTGTGCTGGGCCTGAGGAGCTCACAGAGACAGACATGAAACAGACACACATGAAAGAACACAACACAAACTGTCATATGTTCCATCAAGGAAAAGAACGAATATGAGAAAGAGCAGCAAGCAAAAGATATTTTTCAAGATAATCAGAGAAAATTAGATTTGTCCTGAATCCAGACGATGTTGAGGAATTGCTGCCTGAGGTGTTAAGATGTCGAGGTTCGATTTCAGAGGCCCTTGTGTGTTCGGGATTCATGATCTAGTTTTTACAGGTGAAATATATGAGTTCTTGGATTTGCTTTAAACAAGCAAAAAATTTGGTTGGGGAATAGCAAGGCGGAAGTTTTAAAGCTGACGATGGGGAGTCAGGGGTCTGTTATGCTGTCCTCTCCATGCTTGATAATTTCTATAAGAAAAAGTTCAAAAAGAAAGCAAGAACAGAGGATGACAAAGCTGGGCCGAACTTCTGTTGGCCAGTCAGAGAAGACCTCTGACACTCGGGCTGAGTCCCGAAGGTTAGGTAGCAGGGAGCAGAGGGTTCAACCTGGCAAAGGCCCTGAGGCAGGAAAGAATGCAGCATGTTCAAGAAACTGCAAGGAGGCCCATGTGGCCAGAGCAGAAAGATCAAGGGGTAAAGGATGCCACGTGGTACATCTCCTCCCATCACGCCATCCTCAGGCCCCAGGCGCAGTGGGCCAGAAGGACCACTGTAGGGGAAAGCAGGGGCTGAGCCGGCCGTCCCCCGGCCCGGGCCCGGAACTCACTGCAGAAGGCTGCACAGGCGCGCGGAGTCTGATGGCTACAGATGGGTCTGCAGGAGAGGCAGGCGTTCAGCAGGGGGTCCCAGTACTGCTCTTCGGGGCAGGATGGCATGGCCGCCCCCGGCCGCAGGCCCTGTGGAGCTGAGAGGCAAGGAGCATGAGGGCAGCTGGCATCCACTGGAGGCTGGAACCCGGGCGGCCTCTCCTGCTCACCTTCCCACTCTGTCTCAGCAAGCAGAGGGGGAACCACACAAAGCTGGCTTCCAATCCCGGCTGCACTTGCTGGGTGACTTGGGGCAGCCACGTCACCTCCCTGAGCCTCAGTTTCCCCATCTGTGAAACGGCCATTCTGAGGCCCCTCCCTCGTGTCAGTGGCCCCGCGGCCCTGTTCTCAGCCTTCTTTAATGGGCCACACCTCTTCCCACCACAGGATCTTGGCACATGCTGTTCCCTTTGCATAAAATGATCTTCTTCCCTGTCCTCAGTTGGTTACTTCCTCCTGATCCTTTGGACCTCTGATTCAGCTTCGTTCCCTCAAGGAGACTTTCTGACTCTCCCCAAGACAGGACACTGCCCTGCTCTGCACACTGATGCGCCCGTTCCTTGTCACTCCGCCTCTCTGTGAGCGCTGGTGCCAGCGCCCCCACCACGAGCACTGTGCAGGCAGAGACTTGAACGTTTGTTTGCTGCCGGGCCCTGAGAGCGGGATCGTGCCCAGGACACAGCAGGTGCTCATGAAATGAGTGAACAAAGAGAAAAGCAGATGGAGCCCGTGCCCAGCACACTGCAAGCACTCAATAATGTCAACTTCCTTCCCTTTTCCTTTTCACCGAGGGATGAGACACCCCCAGTGTAGGGACACGAATCCTAAGTGTGCGCCTGTTGAGTTTTTCTGTGCGTCTACACCTGTTGCCCCCACCCACACCAAGGTATAGATTTCCGGCCCCCGGAAGACGCTCTGGGGCCCCCTCCCATCTGACGTCCACTCCCAGAGCTAACTTTCGTTCTGACTTTTACACCGTCGGTTGTTGACGTTGCCCCTTCCTGGACTTTGGTGTCTGGTGTCACTGGCTCCACAAGACCCCTGAGCCCCTGAAGAGGCTCCTTTGTGCTGCTGAGCCTCTCGTGTGAATGCATCACCTCTTCTAGGATGTTCTGTCTGATTTCAGCACCGTTGCTCCCCCAACGACTTCTTGTAAACATTCTGCAAGGCATTTGTTTATTCTTGAATGAAACTGCCTGAGAAGAGGCCAGTGGCTCCTGGTTTAACACAGCGGCTTAAACACACGAGCTTATGTTCCTTCCCCCTTGAAATCCTACTAAAAGGACAGAAAAGGAAGTTTATCCTCAAAGATAAAGAGAATGGAAGAAGTTACCCCAGCAGGGGACAGACGTCAGCAACATTTTGGAAGATGTTTGGTGGACACACTGGGGTGACTGACCTCAGTTTAAGATCTCTGATGCCCATCGGGGAAGGAAGCTGATCTGAGCCACAGCCCCCCAGGAAGACTCTGGAATTGGGGGCACCAGTGTCTCCGACAGTGGGGGAAGGGAGGGCAAAGCAACGGTAGCTGGAAATTTATAGAAAGAGGGCTTGAGCCCAGCCAGATCGCCATGCCCAGGCAGGTGACGGCCCCTCGCCCATCCAAGCAGAAGACTGGGGGTCTCCTCGGGCACAGCTGAGTGCTGTGGCTCCGCGTTTAACAATGTCTCCTTCCCCCGCCTGCAACTGGCAGGAAATCATCAGCCTCTGCTCCGGGAAGCCCAACCCAAAGGAAGAGACCTGGAGGCACAGACTGCGAGATTCTCTCAAGAAAATGAGAAGGCGCTGCCTGACCACAGGGCAAAGCTTCTACTTTAACAACACCGTCCGTTTACCCAGAACTGCCAATCAGCTGGTAGTGCGTCACTCTGAGCGGGGAACCACAGCCGAGAGCGCCCCATGCAGGAGCCCCGCCTCCGGATGACAGACAGCTCAAAGGAGGCGGGCGGAGAAGCCTCGTGCGAGCCGCAAAGACAAGTGAGAATTACTAGAAATTAGAAATATGATAGCCAGAATAAAACATCAGTAGAAGGGTTGTAAGTTGTAACTGAAGACATTTCCCAGAAAATAGGGAGAGAAAAGATATGAAAATTATGGTATCATTTCAGGAAGTCCAAAGATTGACTCATGGGAGTTCCAGAAAAAACAGATTTGACGGACATTAGCTTCCAGATTCAAAGAGCCCATCAGGCGTCTGGCACAATAAATTCTAACAAACCAAGACCCATCGTCACGAAACTGAGCAGCACCGGGGACGAAGAGCAGATTCTCAAACCTTCTTGAGAACAAGCAGGTTACCACAGAGCGTTGCCAGTCAGGAAGTCCGTGAGCATCTCAAAGCAAAGCTGGAATGTGAGGAGAGCGATGTCAGGGAAGGAGAGCAGGAAGCGCCAGGAGTCTGCCCTCCAGCTCAACAGCACCGGCCGGCAGCCACTGTCTGCAGTAACTATTTTGGAACTCTGGAGTTGTCCAGAGGAGAGCTGGATGGAGAGCTGGTAATGTTCAGGAATTTCAGTGCATTTTCAGCCTATCCTATCATGGTGGATACCACTCTCCAGCCCCCAGCTGCACGTAGGCAGCACTGGAGACAAAGCCCACATTCCTCATGTAACTTGTTGGAGCCTGGATGGGCAATAAGGCACTCAAACTCCAAATATTGGGATTGTGAATTCTGATTGCTTATTCCTACTTTTTCTTTCTTTCTTTGTTTTTTTGAGGAAGATTAGCCCTGAGCTAACATCTGCCACCAATCCCCCTCTTTTTGCTGAGGAAGACTGGCCCTGAGCTAACATCCATGCCCATCTTCCTCTACTTTATATGTGGGACGCCTACCACAGCATGGTTGCCAAGCAGTGCCATGTCTGCACCCAGGGTCTGAACTGGCGAACCCCGGG
Organism: Equus quagga; assembly: GCF_021613505.1. Classification (NCBI taxonomy): domain Eukaryota; kingdom Metazoa; phylum Chordata; class Mammalia; order Perissodactyla; family Equidae; genus Equus; species Equus quagga. Next base: position 56,110,166 of record NC_060277.1, read on the forward strand.
CTGCCCAAGCGGAACGTACGCACTTAACTGCTGCACCATGGGGCGGCCCCTCTTATTGCTGCTTTTGATCACTGAGAGACCAGACCAGAGGCTGGTGGCCATTGTTTCAACCTCCAAGGGCTGATGTGGTTTTCAGGGATTTAGAGAGACAGACACTACTTCCCCCCACTTTTGGGAGACAGACATTTAAGGAAATCTTCGTCAGGTCACTGGCTTGCTGCAGAGATAAAGGATCAGAAACTTCAGTGACCACACAAGAGGAATACATACTTTGCAAAAACAATTTGGGAAAGTCACAAACAGACTCCAGCCCTCAACAGGCAAGACCCAGCAATCTCTGAGGGGGGAGAATCAGGTTTCCAGAGTTACCACAAAGTAATACTCAAAATATCCAGTTCTCAAAAAATTTATGAAACGTACAGAGAAACAGGAAAATATGGCACATTCCCAGAAAAAAAATAATTTGATAGAAACCATCCCTGAGGAAGCCCAGACATTGGAAATATTGGTCAAAGATGTTAAATCAACTGTTTAAAATATGTCCAAGAGCTAAAGAAAACCGTGGACAAAGAACTAAAGGAAAGCAGGAAAATTATGTATGAGCAAAAGGAGAATATGAATAAAGAGATAGAAGTTGTCAAAAAGGAATCAAAACCTGGAAGCAACCTGGGGCCGGCCCGATGGCACAGTGGTTAATTTCACACGTTCCATTTTGGTGGCCCAGGGTTTGCTGGTTCGGATCCCAGGTGCGGACATGGCACTTCTTGTCAAGCCAGGCTGTGGCAAGCATCCCACATATAAAGTAGAGGAAGATGGGCATAGATGTTAGCTCAGGGCCAGTCTTCCTCAGCAAAAAAGAGGGGGATTGGCAGCAGATGTTAGCTCAGGGCCAATCCTCCTGAAAAAAAGAGAGAGAGAGAGAGAAACCTGGAAGCAGCCAAAGTTTCCTTCAGTAGGTGAATAGATAAATAAACTGTGGTACATCCACACAATGGCATATTATTCAGCACCAAAAATAAATGAGTTATCAAGGCATGAAAAGACATGGAGGACACTTAAATGCATATTGCTGACTGAAAGAAGCCCAGCTGAAAAGGCTACTGTATGATCTCAACTGTGTGACATCCTGAAAGCAAACTATGGAAACAGTAGAAAGATCAGTCGTTGTCAGCGGTTGGGGAAGGAGAGAGAAAGGAAGAGCATGGAGGATTTTATAGGGCAGTGAGACTATTCTGGGTGATATTATCATGGTGCATACCTGTCATTACACATTTGTCAAATCCCATAGAATGTACACCACCAAGAGTGAATCCTAATGAAAACTGTGGACTTTGAGTGATAATGATGTATTAATGCATGTTCATTGATTGTAACGAATGTCCCACCTTAGTGCAGGATGTGGAAAGTGAGGGAGGCTGTGCAAGTGTGGTGGGAGGGGGTCTACGGGGAATTTCTGTTCTTTCCACTCAATTTTGCTGTGAATCCAAAACTGCTCTAAAAAATAGTCATCAAAAAATGGAATCACACAGAAATTCTGGAATTCAAAAGTCCAATAACTGAAGTGAAAAAAACCCCCTCACTAGGAAGGTTCAACATCAGATTTGAGTAGGCAGAACAAAGGATCAGTGAACCAGAAGATAAGACAATTGAAATTATTTAGTCTGAGATGAAGAAATAAAAAAAAAAAAAAAAAGGAGGAGAGCCAGCCTTGATGGCCTAGTGGTGGAAATTTAGCATGCTCCACTTCAGTGGCCCAGGTTCAGTTCCCAGGTGTGGAACCACACTACCAACCCATCAGTTGCCATGCTATGGTGGTGGCTCACATAGGAGAACTAGAAGGACCTACAACTAGAATATACAACTGGGACTTGGGGAGGGGAAAAAAAAAGAGGAAATTGGCAACAGATGTGAGCTTAGGGCAAATCTTTCCCTGAAAAAAAAAGACTGAGGAAAAATGAACAGAACATGAAGGACTTGTGGGACCCCATCAATGTGCCACCACATGCTTATAGGAGTTCCAGAAAGCAAAGAGAAAGAGAGAATGGGACAGAAAAAAATATTTGAAGAAATAATGGCCAAAATGTTCCTAAATCTTAAGAACGATACGAACATACATGTTCAAGAAGCTCAATGAACTCCAAGCAGAATAAACTCAAAGAGACCCACACCAAGACACATTATAGTAAAATCTTCAAAACCCAAAGACAAAAACAGAATTGTGACAGCAGCAAGAGAGAAGCACTTGTCACATACGGGGGATTCTCAGTGAAATTAACAGGTGATTTCTTCTCAGAAGCCATGGAGGCCAGAAGGCAGTAGGGTGATATAGCTATTTCTGAAAGGAAAAAACTGTCAATCGAGAATTGTATATCCAGCAAAACCATCTTTCAAGAATGAAGGAGAAATTATGACATTTCCAGATAAACAAAAGCTGGAGGAATTCATTACCAGTGGACCTGCCCTACAAGAAATGTTAAAGGGAGACCTTCATGCTGAAATGAAGATACACTAGACAGTAACTTGAAGCCATAAGAAAAAATAAGGAACACTGGTAAAGATAACTACATAGGTAAATATAAAAGCCAGTATTATTATACTTCTTGTGTGGTTTGCAACTCCTCTTTTTTCATATATGATGTCATGGGCCAATGCATAAAACAATGATTATAAACCTATGTTAATGGGTATAAAATGTATAAAGAGTTAATCTTAACTCTTGTTATTGTTATCATAATAATAACAATATAAATATAAAGGGTCAGAGATATAGGAACAGAGTGATTGTATACTATTGAAACTAAGCTGATATTACTCAAACTAAGTTGTTATGTTTAAGATTTTAACTAATTCCCAAGGTAGCCACTAAGAAAATAACTTTAAAAATACAGAAAAGGAAAGAAAAAGGAATCAAAATGATACATTTTAAGCAATCTACTAGACAAAATAGTCAGTAAGGAGGAATTGAGGGGAAAAAACCGTGTAAGACATATAGAAAACAAATAGATAAATGACAGAAGAAAATCCTTCATCAGTAATCACATTAATGTAAATGGACTAAACTCCCCTACTAAAAGGCAGAGATTGGCAGAGTGGATTAAAAGAGAAAATAAGATCCATCTATATGCTGTGTACAGAAGACTGACTTTAGATAAAAGGACATAAAGAAATTGAAAGTAAAACAATGGGCAAATATATTCCATGCAATTATTATCTCTCCCAAAAGAGAGCTGAGGTGGCTATAAATTGTCAGACAAAACAGAATTTAAATCAAAAGAGGTTACAAGAGAAAAAGACAACATATATTAATAAAAAGTTTGATACTGACAGAGATATAACAATTATAAACATATATGCACCTAACAACAGAGCCCAAAAAATACATGAAACAAAAATTGACAGGACTGAAGGGAGAAATAAGTAGTTCTACAATAATATTTTGGGTGTTTCAATACTCCACTTTCACTAATGGATGGAAGAACCAGAAAAAAGGTCAATAAGGAATTATAGGACTTGAACAACACTATACACCAATTACATACAACAGACATGTATTGAACACTACACTCAACAATGCAGAATACACATTCCTCTCAATTGTACATGGAACATCCTCAAAGATAGACCATATATTGGATCACGAGACAAGTCTTAAAAAGTTTGAAAAGATTGAAATCATTCAAATTATCTTTTCTGATCAAAATAGAATGAAATGAAAAATCAATAACAGAAGGAAAACTGGAAAATTCACAAATATGTGGAAATCAAACAACTCACTCTTAAAGACCCAATGGGTCAAAAAAGAAGTCACAAAGAAAATTATAAAATATCTTGAGATAAATTAAAATGAAAACACAACAACCCAAAAGTTATGGGATACAGTGAAAGTAATGCTAAGAGGGAAATTTACAGCTGCAAGTGTATACACTAAAAAAGAAGAAATTCTCAAATCATAACTTAACTGGACACCATGAGGAACTACAAAAAGGAGAGCAAACTAAACCCAAAGCTAGCTGAAGGAGAGAGTAATAAAGACCAGAGCAGAGACAATAGAACAGAGAATAGAAAAACTGTAACAGAGAAAATCAATAAAACTAAAAGTTGGTTCTTTGAGTAGATTATCAAAATTGACAAACCTTTAGCTAGATTGACTAAGAAAAAGAGAGGAGGTTCAAATTAGTAAAATCAGAAATGAAAGTGGAGATGTTACTATAAATTTTACAGAAATAAGAAGGATTATAAGGGAGTACTATGAATAATTGGACACCAACAAATTGGACAATCTAGATAAATGGACAAATTCCTAGAAATATACAATCTACCAAAATGGACACACGAAGAAAGAAAATCTGAATAGACCTATAACAAGTAAAGAGACTGAATCAGTAATCAGAAACTTCTCAATGAAAAGCTTAGGACCAGATGGCTTCACTGGTGAATTCTATCAAACATTTAAAGAAGAATTAACACTAATCCTTCTAAGACTCTTCCGAAAACTTGAAAAGGAGGGAACACTTCCTAACTCATTCTATGAGGTCAGCATTATGCAGATACCAAATCTTAATAAACACATTATGAGAAAAGAAAATTACAGACCAATATGCCTTATGAATATAGACAAAAAAATCCTCAACAAAATATTAGCAAACCAAATCTAACAACATATTAAAAGGATTATACACCATAACCAAGTGGGATTTATTACTGGAATGCAATGATGGTTCAACATATGAAAATCAATCAGTGTTATACACCATCTTAACAGAATGAAGAAAAAAACTACATGATCATCTCAGTTGATGCAGAAAAGCATTCGACAAAATTCAACACTTTTCATGATAAAAACACTCAGTAAAGTAGGGATAGAAGAGACTTCCTCAATATGATAAAAGCCGTATATGAGAATTCCACAGTTGACACCACCCTCAATGGTGAAAGGCTGAAAGCTTCTCCTCAAAGATTAGCAACAAGACAAGAAGGCCCCCTTTCACTACTTCGATTCAGCATAGTACTGGAAGTTCTAGCCAGAGGAATTAGGCAAGAAAAAGAAATAAAAGTATCCAAATTGGAAAGGAGAAAGTGAAATTATCTCTGTTCACAGATGACATGACCTTAGACGTAAAATCCCTAAAAATTCCACACACACACAAAACTGTTAGAGCTAATAAAAGGATTTAGCACAGTTGCAGGATTCAAAATCAGTTGCATTGATATATACTTGCAATGAACAATCCTAAAAGGAAACTAAGAAAACAATTCCATTTATAAAGGCATAAAAAAATACAATACTTAGGAATAAGTCTAACCACATGAGGAAAGAAGCACATCCTGAAAACTACAAAATATTGCTGAAATTAAAGATCTAAATAAAAGACATTCCATGTTCGTGGATTGGAAGACTCAATATTGTTAAGACATCAGTGCTATCCAAAGTGATGGACAGATTCAATACAATCCCTAACAAAATCCCAATGACTTTTTTCACAAATAAAAAATCTCATCCTAAAAATTCATATGGAATTGCAAGGGACACCAAACAAGTCTAGACAATCTTGAAGACTCACACTTCCTGATTTTGAAACTTACTACAAAGCTAAAGTAAACAGGGTGATGCCGGAATAAAGACAGGCACACAGAACAGTGAAATAGAATAGAACCCAGAAAGAAACTCTCATATGTGGTCAAGTGATTTTCAACAGGGGTGCAAAAACATTTCAATGGGGAAAGAACATTCTTTTCAATACATGATATTGAGAAAACTGGATATCCACATGGAAAAGAATGAGATTGGACACTTACCTTACAACATATATAAAAATTAAATTAAAATGCATCAAAGACCTAAAATTAGGGGCTAAAACCATAACATTTTAAAATTCTTTTTGTGAGGAAGATTAGCCCTGAGCTAATATCCACCACCAAACCTCCTCTTTTTGCTGAGGAAGACTGGCCCAAGCTAACATCCACGCACATCTTCCTCTACTTTATATGTGGGATACCTGCCACAGCAGGCTTGATAAGTGGTGCACAGGTCCACGCCCAGGATCTGAACTGGTGAACCCTGGACCACCAAAGTGGAGCACACGAACTTAAACACTATGCCACCAGGCTGGCCCCAAAAAACCATAAAATTTTTAAAAGAAAACATACATGCATTGAATTTGACAATGACACTTTGCATATGACATATAGATAAATTGGAGCTCACCAAAATTAAAGCTTTTGTGCATCAAAAGACACTATCAAAACTTCCAGTTATAGGAGAGTGATGTCAGCATCATGGCAGAGTGAGCTTTCCTAGTAATCTCTCCCCTCCACCATACAACGAAAAAGACATTCATACTCCAACAGAGGACATCCAAACACAACACAAAAGATGTCTGAGAGACCCACGCAGCCATATGACAGAAGGCAGAGAGGCTGGAGCCCCCCTTAAAGGAGGTGGAACAGGGTAAAAGAAAACTTCGCTCCTTCCCCAAAAGACTGGGAGCCGGGACCACAGGCAACCTCAGAGAGGGAAGGAATGGGGGTGGGGACGCTCATTCACGGGAACTTCAAAGATCCTTGAGGCTCCTCACAGCCTAGGATGTGAAAGCTATGGAGGTGAAAGCTAACATGGGGGTGACCTCATCAGGCCAACACCCCAGGAGAGCAGATAGTGAGGGCAGAGCAAGAAAACCCCAAGAACACCCAGGAGAAAGTGCCCCTCCCTGCACCTGCCCAGGGCCAGCTTCAGCCCCTGGGATCTTGGCAGAACACAGAGGGCTAAGAATACATGACTCTTGACCCCCACCCAGTGGCGATAGGTGGTCACTGTGACCAAATAACACCGAGATGTAAGGAAACAGAGCCACTCCCTCTAGCGGTATCAAAAATTATATCAAATCTCCAGACCAGAGAGAAAACGACAAGTACCCAGAAATCAGTCCTGAGGACACAGAAATATGTAATCTAAATGACAGAGAATTCAAAATAGCTATCATCAAAAAACTCAAGAGAGAATATAGAGAAACAATTCAACGAGTTCAGGAGCTACTTCACGAAAGAGATTGAAACTATAAAGAAGAATTGATCAGAAATATTGGAGATGAAAGACACAATGCAAGAGATAAAACAAAATATGCATGTCCCACTTGAGCAAACACCATAGAGGAGCGAATCAGCATAATTGAGGATAGACACGTTGAAATGCTCCAGGCAGAGGAGGAGAGAGAAATAAGACTAAAAAGAAATGAAGAAATTCTCCGAGAAATATCCAACTCAATTAGAAAATGCAACATAGGAATTATAGGTATTCCAGAGGGAAAAGAGGAGAACGGAGCAGAAAGTGTGTCCAAAGAAATAATAGCAGAGAACTTCCCAAACCCAGGGGAGATGGAAATCCATGTGGAAGAGGCTATTAGATCTCCTAAATATGTCACTGCAAAAAGACCTACTGCAAGGCATATAGTAGTGAAACTGACAAAAGTCAATGACAAAGAAAAAATATTAAGGCAGCAAGGCAGAAGAAAATAACCTACAAAGGAACCCCTATCAGGCTTTCAGCAGATTTCTCTGCAGAAACCTTACAGGCTAGAAGAGAGTGGAATGACATATTCAAATCTTTGAAGGACAAAAACTTCCAGCTAAGAATACTCTATCCAGTGACAATATCCTTCAGACATGATGGAGAAATAAAAACTTTCCCAGATAAACAAAAGATAAGGGAGTTCGTAGACACAAGAACACCTTACAAGAAATCCTCAATAAGGCCCTCATACCTGGGAAAAAAAAAAGGAGAAAAGGGTTAGAAATCACGAAGTAAGGAGATAAATAGGTATACAAAATCAGAAAATTGTAGCTATACATCAGAACAGGTTAGCAAATACTTAAGTATAGCATTAAAGATAAAGGGAAGGAAAACACCAAAAACAAAGATAATCTTGTCATTTTAACCACAATCTGACAACACAAGATGGAATAAGATGTGAGAAAAACAACTTGGGACGTGGGGACGAAAGGGACTGAACCCAAGGAAATAAGAGGCCATCAGAAAATGGACTATCGGGGGCCAGCCCCATGGCTGAGTGGTTAAGTTCATGCGATCCACTTCGGTGGCCCAGGGTTTCATTGGTTTGAATCCTGGGCGCAGGCATGGTGCCACTCATCAAGCCATGCTGAGGCAGCATCCTACATGCCACAACTAGAAGGACCCACAACTAAAAATACACTACTGTGTACTGGGGGGCTTTGGGGAGAAAAAAGAAGAATAAAATCTTAAAAAAAAAAAGAAAGTGGACTATCTTATCTAGGAGACTTTGAATACAAACCTCACGTTAACAACTAAACAAAAAAGCAGAACAGAGACACAAATAATAAGTAAGGATAAAGCAAAGAAACACAACATTAATAACTACATAACTCAATTGGTAGACCAAAACACACAGGATGAGAAACAAAGGAAATGCAGGAGAACTGGAAAAACGAGTCATAAAATGGCAGCATTAAGCCCTTATATCTCAATAACCACCCTAAATGTAAATGGATTGAACTCTCCAATAAAAAGACACAGAGTGGCGAGATGGATTAAAGAACAAGACCCAACAATATGCTGCCTCCAGGAAACACATCTCAGCTCCAATGACAAACACAGGCTCAGAGTGGAGGGATGGAAGATGATACTCCAAGCTAATGACAAACAAAAGAAAGCAGGCATCACAATACTTATATCAGACAAAGCACACTTCAAGATAAGACAGGGAAAGAGAGACAAAGAGGGGCAGTATTTAATGATAAAAGGGACAGTCCACCAAGAAGACATAACACTTATAAATATCTATGCACCCAACACAGGAACATCAAAGTTCATAAAGCACCTATTAACAAACCTAAAAGATATTAATAATAACACAGTAATAGTAGGGGACCTCAACATTCCATTCACATCAATGGACAGATGATCCAGACAGAAAATCAACAAGGAAACAGCGGAATTAAATGAAAAGCTAAACCAAGTGGACTTAATAGATATATACAGAACACTCCATCCAAAAACAGCAGAAAACACATTCTTCTCAAGTGCACATAGAACATTCTCAAGGATAGACCATATATTGGGAAACAAGGCAAGCCTCAATAAATTTAAGAAAATTGAAATAATAACAAACATCTTTTCTGATCACAATGCTATGAAGCTGGAAATTAATTAGAAGAAAAAAGCTGAGACAGAGACAAAGATGTGGAGACTAAACAACAGGCTATTGAACAAGCAATGGATCATTGAAGAAATTAAGGGAGGAATCAAAAAATATCTGGAGACAAATGAAAATGAAAACATCCCATACCAACTCACATGGGATGCAGCAAAAGCTGTACTAAGAAGGAAATTCATTGCAATACAGGCTCACCTTAACAAACAAGAAAAATCCCAAATAAGCAATCTCAAACTACACCTAACTGAACTAGAAAAAGAAGAACAAACAAAGCCCAAAGTCAGCAGAAGGAGGGAAATAATAAAAATCAGAGCAGAAATAAATGCTATTGAAACAAAAAAGGCAGTAGAAAAGATCAATGAAACAAAGAGCTGGTTCTTTGAGAAGAGAAATAAAATTGACAAACCCCTGGCCAGACTTACAAAGAAAGAGAAAGAGAAAGCTCAGATAAATAAAATTAGAAAGGAAAGAAGAGAAATAATAATGGATACCACAGAAATACAACAGATTATAAGAGAATACCATGAAAAGCTATATGCCAACAGAAATGGACAATCTAGAGGAAATGGATAAATTCTTGGATTCTTACAACCTCCCAAAGCTGAATCAAGAAGAAATAGGTAATTTGAATAGACCAATCACAAGGAAAGAGATTGAAACAGTAATCAAAAGCATTCCCAAAAATGAAAGCCCAGGACCCGACAGCTTCTCTGGGGAATCCTACCAAACTTTCAGAGAGGATTTAATATCTATCCTTCCCAAGCTATTCCAAAAAATTAAGGAAGATGGAACACTTCCTAACACATTCTATGAGGACAACATCACTCTGATACCAAAGCTTGACAAGGACAACACAAAAAAGGAAAACTACAGACCAACATTGCTGATGAACATAGATGCAAAAATCCTCAAGAAAATATTAGCAACTTGAATACAGCAATACATCAAAAAGATCATACACCATGATCAAGTGGGATTTACACCAGGGACACAAGGATGGTTCAACATCCGCAAATCAATGTGATACACCACATCAACAAATTTTGGAATAAAAACCACATGATCTTCTCAATAGATGTAGAGAAAGCATTTGATAGGATCCAACAGCCATTTATGATAAAAACTCTTAACAAAATGAGGATAGAAGGAAATTACCTCAACATAGTAATGGCCATATATGACAAACCCACAGCCAACACTCATACTCAATGGGCAAAAACTGAATGCCATCCCTCTGAGAACAGGAACAAGACAAGGATGCCCACTATCACCACTCTTATTCAACACGGTACTGGAGGTTTTGGCCAGAGCAATTAGGCAAGAGGAAGGAATAAAAGGAATCCAAATAGGGAGGAAAGAAGTGAAACTCTCACTGTTTGCAGATGACATGATCTTTTATATAGAAAACCCTAAAGAATTCATTGGAAAACTATTAGATGTAATTAACAACTACAGTAAAGTTGCAGGGTACGAAATCAACTTACAAAAATCAGTTGCTTTTCTATACTCTAATAACGAACTTACAGAAAGAGAACTCAAGAATACAATTCCATTTACAATCGCAACTAAAAGAATAAAGTATCTAGGAATCAATCTAACCAAGCAGGCAAAGGACTTATACAATGAAAACTATAAGACGTTATTGAAAGAATTAGATGATGACATAAAGAGATGGAAAGACATTCCATGCACATGGTTTGGAAGAATAAACATAGTTAAAATGTCCATACTACCCAAAGCGATCTACAGATTCAATGCAATCCCAATCAGAATCCCAATGACATTCTTCGAGGAAATAGAACAAAGAATCCTAAAATTCATGTGGGGCAACCAAAGACCCAAGTTGCTAAGGCAATCCTGAGAAAAGAGAACAAAGCTGGAGGCATCACAATCCCTGACTTCAAAATGTACTACAAGCCACAGTTATCAAAACGGCATGGTACTGGTACAAAAACAGGCACACAGATCAATGAAACAGAACTGAAAGCCCAGAAATAAAACCGCACATCTATGGACAGCTGATCTTTGACAAAGGAGCTGAGAACAGGGATGGGGAAAAGACAGTCTCTTCAATAAATGATGTTGGGAAAACTGGACAGCTACATGCGAAAGAATGAAAGACCACTCTCTCATGCTGTACATAAAAATAAACTCAAAATGGATCAAAGACTTGAAGGTAAGACCTGAAACCATAAAACTCCCTGCAGATAATACAGATAGTACACTCTTTGACATCGAACTTAAGAGGATCTTTTCGAATATCATGTCTTCTCAGACAAGGGAAACAAAAGAAAAAATAAACAAGTGGGACTTCATCAGCCTAAAGAGCTTCTGCAAGGCAAAAGAAACTAGGATCAAAACAAAAAGACAAACCACTATTGGGAGAAAATATTTGCAAATCATATATCTGACAAGGAGTTAATCTCCATAATATATAAGGAACTCACACAAGTGAACCACAAAAAAAAAAAACAAACAGCCCAGTCAAACAATGGGCAGAGGATATGAAGAGACATTTTCCAAAGAAGATAGACAGACGGCCAAGAAACACATGAAGAGATGTTCAACCTCACTAATCATCAGGGAAATGCAAATCAAAACTACACTAAGATACCACCTTACGCCTGTTTAAATGGCTATAATCATTAAGACTAAAAATAACAAATGTTGGAGAGGGTGTGGAGAGAAGGGAACCCTCACACACTGCTGGTAAGAATGCAAACTGGTGCAGCCACTATGGAAAACAGTATGGAGATTCCTTAAAAAACTAAAAATAGAACTACCGTATGACCCAGCCATCCCACTACTGGGTATCTACCCAAACAATCTGAAATCAACAATCCAAAGTAACATATGTACCCCCATGTTCATTGCAGCACTTTTCACAATAGCCAAGACATGGAAACAATCGAAGTGCCCATTGACCGATGATGGGATAAATGCTGTGGGAGATCATAGCAGCATTCTTGCTAGGCTTTAAGCCTAGGAAAAATAAATTCCAAACGGATGGCTGGGAGGTATGTGATCTGCTGACTATCATAATTGTTATACCAGATTGCTTGTGCTTTGGAATCTCAGGCCAGAGGGGAGTATGTTATCGAGCATGGAGGCAAGGGGCTTAGGAACGCGGGGCCCTTGCAGGAACAGAACACTGTCTGCATACCTTGCTGATTGTTCTTAAGATATTCCCCAAGGGAATGACTTGGGATGGGCTGGTGTGCTTCAGACGGATGAAGGATAGAACCTTTGGGCTTTGGCTTGCACATCCCTGCAGGCATGAGTTTCTGCTATTGTACATGACTGTGATTCTTTACCCGCAAATAAATATGTGGTGATCCAAGGGACCTCACCTCAGTCCTTGAGACTGATGGTCCCCTGTTCCATTGAATATATAGATTGTGTTCTGTTTATTAATTCTGTCTGCTCCTTTGGCTCGCTGCCTAGCTGGTCTCGGCAGCAGATAAAGAAGATGTGGTATATATATATACAATGGAATACTACTCAGCCATAAAAAAGATAAAATCATCCCATTTGCAACAACACGGATGGACCTGGAGGGAATTATGCTAAGTGACAGAAGCCAGACCGAGAAAGACAAACACCAGATGATTTCACTCCTATGTGGAATATGAACAAACACATGGACAAAGAAAACAGTTCAGTGTTACCAGGGGAAGGGGGGTGGGGGGTGAGCACAGGGGATGAAAGGGAGCACTTATGCAGTGACAGACAAAAAATAACGTGGAATTGAAATTTTACAATGATGTAAACTATTATGAATTCAATAAAAAAAAATTTTAGGGGTTGACCCGGTGCCACAGTGGTTAGGTTCGCATGTTCCGCTTCTCCACGGCCTGGGGTTCGCCAGTTTGGATTCTGGGTGCGGACATGGCACCGCTTAGCAAAAGCCATGCTGTGGTAGGCGTCCCACATATAAAGTAGAGGAAGATGGGAATGGATGTTAGCTCAGGGCCAGTCTTCCTCAGCAAAAAGAGAATTGGCAGTAGTTAGCTCAGGGCTAATCTTCCTCAAAAAAACAAAAAAAATTTTTTAAAGACACTATCAAGAGGGTGAAAAGACAACTCACAGAGTGGGAGCAAATATTTGCAAATCGTATATCTGATTAGGGATTAATATCCAGAATACATAAAGAACTTCTCCAACTCAATAACAGAAAGACACACAACCCAGTTTAAAAATGGGCAAAGGACTTGAATAGACATTTCTCCAAAGAAGATATACAAATGGCCAACAAGCACATGAAAAGATGCTCAGCGTCATTAGCCATCAGGGAAATGCAAATCAAAACCACAGTGAAACACCACTGCGCACCCATTAGGATGGCTATTACCAAAAATGGGAAAAATAACAAGTGTTGGTGAGGATATGCAGAAATTGGAAACCTCATATTGGTCATGGGAACATAAAATGGTGCGGTCACTGTAGAAAACAGTTTGGCAGTTCCTCAAAAAATTAAACATTGAGCTACCATATGATCCACGAGTTTCACTCCTAGTCAGATACCAAAAGAACTGAAAGCAGTGATTCAAACAGAGACAATATTCATAGCGGTATTGTTCACGGTTGCCAAAAGGTGGAAAACCAAACTGTTGATGAACAGATGGGAGGATAAATAAATTGTGCTATGTATACACGTACATTTGAATATTGTTCAGTTATTAAAGTGAGCGAAGTACTGATATTCAACACGGATGAGCCTTGAGGACACTGTGCTGAGTGGAACAGGCCAGTTACAAAGGGACAAATATATGTGATTCCACTCATACGAGCTAACTAAAGTAGGCAAATCGGTAGAGTTAGAAAGTAGGTTAGAGGTTACCAGGAGCTGGGGGAGAGGGGAATTGGGAATTATTATTCAATGGGGACAGAATTTCTGTTTGGGGTGATGAAAAAGCTTTGGGTATAGATAATGGTGATGGTCGCAAAACATTATGCATGTACTTAATGCCACTGAAGTGCACACTTAAAATGACTAAAATGGTAAATTTCATTATATATATTTTACCACAAAAAAAAAACAAAAGAAGAAGAAGAAAGTAAAACAATGCTTCAAATTTATGATAGAAAATTATTTTCAATCTAGAACACTACATGTTATCAAGCAAGTGTGGGCACGAATAAAAATATAATGACACACGCAAGATCTCAAACATTTTCTCCTCCCTCCCCGCACCGTTCCCCGGCAGCTCCGGGGGGACGCGCTCCGTTGCCTTAGAGCACGCCCACGTTCCCTCCGCGTGCTGGAGAGTGAACACAAAAGCGAGGAGGGGAGGAAAGCAGGGTCCATCTCAGCCAAGAGGCGAAGGCAGGATTTCTCAGAAGGAGGGTGAAGGAGGTCTCCCCAGGGACAGCTGCCCGTGGGCGTAGGGGGAAACCCATCCCAGACGAATCAGGAGAAAAGAGGAAGGAGTGTCTCCAACGAACACGTGCAAACAATAGATAAGAGAGGATGTTCGACCACTTGCCAGGCTGGACCTGTCCCAGAGCTGGGGCTAACTTATTGATGCATGCAGAGAAAACTGAGGAGTTGCCAGCTCCAGGAAAATCACAGTGCACGGATGGCTCAGCTGTGAACAAAGTTTACATTGTCATAAATACGTCAACAGCTACCAATGACTGACTCAGAGGCCTTGGCTTGTGTCACTTGCGTGCGGGGAGACAGCCATTAGACCATCGTCAATGAACAAAGGCAATGACAGGAAGAGAGAGGAAGGAGAGGGGACAGAGAAAAAACGCAGAGGGTTTTACATTTCAGGGCAAACCGATTAGCTGGCAGGAAAGAGGACCGTCTCTCCTTGAGCACCTGTGTTGACTAGGGGATCCAAGACAACTTCAGTTGCTCATGGATTTTCTGGAAACCCCTGAGGGCACGAGTGTGGGCAAAGGTGCCAGGCTGTCTGGGTGTAACGTCTGCTGGTCCTCCCACATCCACCTGGGGTCACTATGTCCACCATGGGGACAGCCCCTTCCTTGCGTCAGAACTGCCCCTAGCCTACACGGATCTAACTAAACACCGCTCTACGGGAGGCTGGGTGGAGGCGACACTGTGTGTACACAGATGTAAGGTGATGTAAGAGTTAAGTTCTCATCTTAGAAAGCAGGAAATAATACAGAATGTCTAAAATGGCAAAGTTAAGCACCAGCAGTGTGAGCATATTATCTTCTGAGGCTCTCTGAGGACAAGCTGGTGAAGCACCAGGCGGCAATGGTTGGGAACCGCTGGACTACGAGGCCCGGGTCCAGCACCTCCAGCTGTGTGACCTTGGGTGGCACTGCACTCTTTGAGACGCAGGTTTACCTCCCTGTCAAATGGGGTCTATGGCTCGCTTCAGGGGGCCGTGGTGAGTGATATCTGCATGGCAAGGGCTGTGCTGAGCGTGCTGCTGAGCACATTAGTAGAGGCCTCCCCCTCCTTGAGCCGCTGCCCATGTTAATATGGCCGCTCTCCACCCCCCAGAGTACTGCGCTGGCCAAGGCCTGGACCCGGGGAAGGCAAAAAGACAAGGGCCAATGCCTGCCACAAGGGGCTAAGCCACTTCCCTCTCTCTCTCTGTGGTGGGCAGAGGGCTCTCAGCCCCATGAGAAAGGAGCAGGAAGACGGAAGTGTTGGCTCCTCATTCTTCCTCTTTACAAGATGTGACTTGAAAAGAAAGGACATTAAAAGCTTCAAGACAGGAGAAATTTCTCATTCCGTCTTCGAGCAAACACAATGTGAGCTGAGGGCTACAAGCCAGGCTGTCATGGGTGGGATGGGGGAAGGAGAAGATTCCAGTGTGAAGAGATGGGTGTGTGCCCTGAGGAGGCCATAGCCTGACACCTGGGTGACACGCTGGAGAACTGACAATGGCCGTTTTTAATCATGAAGGAGGAGGAGGAAGAGGTGGGAGAGGGGGAGGGGAAAAGAAGGAAGAGAAAAAGGTGGCTTTTCGTTTCAGTTAGCGGTGCATAATTTCTCACAGGTTTTTTCGAAATATTGAAAATAGCTCTGAGCCCTACCCCTGCCAGCCCCAGCCCCACCCCAAGCCAACTTTCAGGGACTCCATTCCACGCTGGATCTAAAGTCAGAACTACATTATGGCCTGGGGGACTAGTCAAGTCACTTGCTCAGTTTCTGTTTATGAAATAGCGGCCTATTTCTACCCATTGTGATTTTTGCCTCCTGTTAGCTCATTTTGAAAAGTGATTTGCCTCAGTTCAGTGACAGAATGTGTGTGAGAGCAAAGGGGCCTGTGGTGGGGAAAGCACAGCTCTGAGTCATCGCCGGGTCAGCTGGGGAGACGACCTGGGCAGCACAAAACTTGGTGTTCTTTCTCTGTACAATGGGAATCTCAGCCTTTCCCTTGCAGAGGAAGATTTCCCAAGGGCATGCACATGATATGCGTGTAACTGGCCCAAGATATGGTTGCCAAGTGGTAGTTATTATTTCGATATAAGTGGTATAAAATATAATGGGTTACTTATAACCATTTTATAGTAATGCAAAATGATTACAATATTAATAGCAGTGGTAATATCACACGAGCACTCCAGGCCTGGGAACTGTTCCCAGAACCTCAACTCATGGATCAAGCATCACAGCTTTCCAAACACTTGTCCCCATTGCCGCCTCATCACCATGCCTCTCCTCCACGCCGTCTCACCTGGGCCTTGCTGGACGATTGTGTGGCCTGAGCACCCTTTCCCTGCGGATGCTTCTTCTTTTGTAATTTGCCATTTGGGGGAGTTGCCATTCTGCCTCCTTACACTGTCTCATTCATCTCTGAATCCAGTGCCTTCCACAATACAGGCACATAGTAGGTGCTTGGTAAATGCTCATAAATGACCAAAAACC
The DNA here is from genome assembly GCF_021613505.1 of Equus quagga. Classification (NCBI taxonomy): domain Eukaryota; kingdom Metazoa; phylum Chordata; class Mammalia; order Perissodactyla; family Equidae; genus Equus; species Equus quagga. The sequence continues at coordinate 56,127,206 of NC_060277.1, forward strand.
TTATACCTAATTGTCCTCAGCAAAGACTTGTGGAATGAACAGCAACGCATTTTCTTATCCTGTGTTACAGGCTAGGGTAATATTTTAGTTTTATTCTGCCCTCCTCCCCTGTCTGCATTTCCTGCACTCAAGCAGGACTCAGGGCGAAGGTGTCCTGGGGGAGGGCGGGGTAGCGGAAATCCTAGCTGTTGCTTTCAAAACTGAGGTGAGAGAATTCTTGGCACGAATTGACTGAGCCAGAAAACCAGCACAGAAAATAATTTCCCCTAGATTAAAAAAACAGCCCAATCAAAGATTTAAATGTGAAAAAGAAGAAAATTATTAAAAATTCTAAAGAAGAAATCATCTGATAATCTCTTTATAACCTTGGGGTATAAAAGGCCTTCTTAACAATGACCCCAAATCCGAAATCTATAAAGAAAGATTGATAAAATAGATGACACAAAACAAGGATACAACCAAACAAAAGACTTCTGCATGGCAGATGACACTCAAGGGAAGTCCAAAGACAAACGAGAAATAGGAACAAAACATTTACAACTCAGGTCTAAAGAGTCAACAGAAAGAAAAAGACCAGCCAGCCAGCAGACAACTGGGCAAAGACGAAGAGACAGTTCACAGACAGGGACAAACAGCACAGAGATGCTGGCCTCGGTCCAAAGGGACGGGCAGATTCAGACCGCCCTGACGCGATCCTCCCCCAGGAGACTGTGAAAACTCCGGAGGCTTCACAACACCTTCTGTTGGCAAGGTCATGAGGAAGTGCACTCTCATTGAGAGAGGGAGAGGAAACAGGAACAGCCCTGAGGGAGGGCAATCGGGCAACATTGGTCAAAATTGCTGATGTGTTCGCCCTGCACACAGTGGTTGGAGCCAGGATGTGCCCCAGAGCCTTAATGATAAATCCACTGCAGCGATCTTCGTAACAGCAGACAACTGGAAATAACCCAGGCGTCAATCAAAAGAGGACCGACTGAGTAAACTATAGTACATTTATCCCTCAGACTGTTGTGCAGTTAGTAAAAGAGGAATGAGGAAGCTCTTTATATATTGTATGGAAAGAACTCCAAGATATATTAAGTGGAAAAACAAAAATAAAAATAAAACAAAGTACATAACAGCATGACTCAAGCTCCTTTTCTTTTTCTTTCTTTCTTTTTTTTTTTTTTTGCAAAAATGGGGAAAGTCCTAATCTATACTTATAAGTGTTGGCATACACATAAAGAAACACTGTAAGGAAACATAAGAAACCAAAGACAGTGTTTTAAATAAAATACTTAGGAATAAATTTAACAAAAGAAGTGCAAAACTTGTACATTGGAAACTACAAAACACTGTTGAAAGACATTAAAGAAGACCTAAATAGATGGAGGGACATCCCATGTTCATGGATTGAAAGACTCGATATCATTAAGATGCAACACTCCCCAAACTGTTATACAGATTCAGTGCAATCAATCAAACGCCAAGCTGGATTTCTGAAGAATTTGCCAAGCTGACCCCAAAATCATACGGAAATGCAAGAGACCCAGAAGAGGCAAAGTGATCCTGAAAAAGAAGAACCAAGAGGACTGACACTCCTCAATTTCAAAACTTACTACAAAGCAATAGTGAATAAGACAGTGTGATGCTGGCATGAAGATAGACGTAGATCAATAGACTAGAACTCAGAGTCCATAAATAAAGCCTAACATTTATGGTCAATTGATTTTCAGCAAAGGTACCAAGACAATTCAATGGGAGAAAGGATAGTCTTCAAGAAATAGTGCTGAGACAACTGAATAGCCACAAATAAAAGAATGAATTTGAACCCCTACTTCACACCATACACAAAAATTAACTCACAGTGGATCTTAGACTTAAATGTCAGAGCTAAAACTACACTTTTAGAAGAAAACAGGAGTATATCTTCATGAATTGGGGTTAGACAATGACAACTAAATACACAAATGATTAAAGAGAAGATTGAGAAATTGGTCTTCATCAAAATTAAAAACTTATGTGTTTCACAGAACACCATCAAGAAAATAAAAAGACAATTCACAGACATGGAGGAAATATTTGCAAATCATATATCTGAAAACGGATTTGTATCCAGAATATGCAAAGAACTCTTATAACTGAATAACAAAAAGACAGCCCAATTTAAAAATGGATTAAGGAGTTAAATAGACATTTTTCCAAAGAAGATATATGCTAATAAGCACATAAAAAGATGCTCAACATCATTTTTCATTAGAAAAATGCAAATCAAAACCACACAGAGTACCTACTGAGAAGGGTATAATGACAAATGCAGGCGTTGACAAGTGTTGGCAAGGGTCTGGAGAGACTGGAACCCTCAGGTATTATGCGGGACTTTTTTTTTTAAGATTTTACTTTTCCTTTTTCTTCCCAAAGCCCCCCAGTACACAGCTGTGTATTTTTAGTTGTGGGTCCTTCTAGTTGTGGCATGTGGGATGCCACCTCAGCATGGCTTGATGAGTGGTGCCATGTCCGTGCCCAGGATCCGAACTGGTGAAACCCTGGGCCACTGTAGCGGAGCGTGCAAACTCAACCACTCGGCCACAGGGCTGGCCCTGGGATTTTTTTTTATTCTCCCCAAAGCCCTCCAGTACATAGCTGTACATTCTAGTTGTGAGTGCCTCTGGTTGTGCTACATGGGATGCCGCCACAGCATCCTGACAAGTGGTGCCATGTCTGCACCCAGGATCCAAACCAGCAAAACCCCGGGCTGCTGAAGCAGAGCGTGGGAACTGAACGACTCGGCCACCGGACCAGCTCCCATTACACGGGATTATAAAACTATGCAGCCACCTGGGAAAACAGTTTGGCGGTTCCTCAAAATGTCAAACACAGAACTACCACACAACACAGCAATTCCACTCCCAAGAGAAATGAAGACATGTCCACCGATACTTGCACACAAATGTTCACAGCCAAACAGTAGAAACAATCAAATATCCATCAACTGATGATTGGATAAATAAAATGTGGAATACCTAGAAAATGGAATATTATTTGGCGATAAAAAGGAACGAGGGGCTGGGCTCTGTGGCGGAATGGTTAAGTTCATACTCTCTGCTTCAGTGGCCCAGGGTTTCACCAGTTCGGATCCTGGGCACGGACATGGCACCGCGCATCAGGCCCTGCTGAGGTGGCGTCCCACATGCCACAACTAGAAGGACCCACAGCTAGAATGTGCAACTATGTACCAGGGAGCTTTGGGGAGAAGAAAAAAAAAAAGATAGGCAACAGATGTTAGATCAGGTGCCAATCTTTAAAAAAAAACCAATGTGAAAAGCAGGCAAATCTATAGAGACAGAAAGTAGATTAGTGGGAGCCCAGGGCTGGGGTGGGGAGAAGTAAGGAGCGACAAGGTTTCTTTCTGGGTATGAAAATGTTCTGAAATTAGATTATAGTAATGGTTGCACAACTCTGTAAATATACTAAAAAACACTGAATTGTACACTTTAAATGGGTAACTTTACAGCACATAAATTACATCTTAAAAAAGCCGTTTGTTGTGGGGGAGGCGAGAACTGAGCAGGCGGAGGAGAAGCAGGCAAGGAAAGCTTTCTATTACACACCTTTTTGTACTTTCTGAGCTTCCAACCACGTGACCGTACTATACATTCAAAAAGCAACTTTAAAAAAACAAATGGATCAAACAAAATTCAAAAGAGACCCTTGACTGTTCCCTCATTTGGGGCTAAAAGAGGGAGAGACTGCTACCCACCCCAACCCACTGGGGAGTGATGGTTGGGCGGACAGTGGGTTAGATCAGACAAGGGCAGCCTGCGTGCGGTGTGCGGCCCGGCTCCCTGCCCGGCTCCCCGGTGCCCGGAGCCCAGAGAGCGGCCGGGAGGGACAGTTCTCAGAGGCCTGCCTGTGCCTCCTCACGCGTGCGGCTTGTTAATAGGCGCTGCACCAAGAAAGACCTCTGTGGTCAAATCAGTGTGGAAAATGCTGGGTTCAAGAAAGTCAAAGCGTGTTTTTTTGCCTGGAGCCCTTCTCAGAGGCTTGCTCGTGACTCTTCAAGAAGGGCTCTGGCAGCTTCAACGTGCTTCTGCGTTTTTGAGGGACATCTGGTGGAACAGAGGCTCTTCTTCGTTTTACAGCTGAAGGGAGCCCAGAGAGGCGGAGGGGCTCATCCAAGGTCACACAGCGAGTCCGTGAGAAGCAGAAGCTAGAACTCCCGACCCCCAGCCAGGGCTGAGTCTGCTGCACGAGGCAACTCCCATCAGCGCCAGGTCACAGTTCTGACTGGTTCCCAATCCGTGTCCGGGGCCCAGGGCCTTTCAGCCCGTGTCGAAACAACCTCTGCTCCCTGGCCCGGTCAACTCTCTCCGAGATTTTCTACATTTGAGCCCTGAGCTGAGGATACGTCTGAGGAATCAGAGAAGAGACACGCTCCCTACACATTGTGTGGGGGACAGAGCAGACTGTGCACCCGTCACCCCACACCCCCTCAGACCCAGCCTCAGGCCCCGTCTGCACAGGGACCACTTGGATCCTTCCATCTGCTTAGTGACCTATGCTTCCAGATTTTTGCTTTCGAGCAAACCTGTCCTGATAGATGATCCCACTTCTTCAACAAATAAGTAGCAAGGAAAAAAAATGGGAACTGTGTAAGAGTAAAACCTGTCACCAAAGGTACACTGTGGGCTCTGTTTGACCCTGATGTGAGCAAATCCACAGGAAAAGACACGGAGGAGACAATGTGGAGTGTCTGAACCCCCGCCGGCCGCTTGAGAGACGGAGGGACGGTTATGGCATGATGGTTAGTTTTTTTGGTTTTGTTTTTAGGAGATAAATCCTGAGTATCTACAAATCAGACAATACGATATTTGGGATCAGCTTTAAAATGACCCGGTGGGGCTGGAAGGGGAAGCCGGGGGCGCAGGTGACGGGAGGTTGGTCACATATCGATAGACGTGAAGCTGGGTGACACATGCAGGAGGGTGCGTTAAACTCTCCTCCTTACTTCTGCCTGTGTCGGCTTCAAAATAAAATATTTTAAAATGTCCTGGCCAGCCTGGCTCTGGGTCCTCGGCCAGCTTGGGGCAGGGAGTCTCGGAGGGGATTGCTGCCCTGTGGCTGACCCTCCGGCCCCAGCTCCTCTCCTGGAACACAAGGCACAGACCCCAAAGCCCCCAGACTCGGGGCTCTCCACGTGCGGGGGCCTGTGGGCAGCCCTGGGCTGCCCGAGCTTGCCCATCTGCTGCAGGTGTCATGCCCACCGAACCCCACGGAGCCCATGCGGCGTGCCCCCCACCAAGCCCTTCTTGCTCCCACCCTCCCGCCTCCCCAGCTACTCACACCGCTCCTCCCGGTCCGCCCGGCTCCGGCCACCTCGCCTGCTGCGGCCCAGGCCACTCATTACTCAGGACGTTTATTATTAGCCTTGCATTTGATTAGTGCCTGGGCTGCACTTCCTGGGTTTTCCCCGCAACCTGTAGGATGTAAATCAGCGGCACCCCATCCCCGCCCCGCGCCTGCGCGTTCTGTCTCAGGTGCTGAGGTGGGTGGACTTGGCCTGATGCTCCAGGAGTCCTGTCTGGCGCTGCCCGCTGAGCCCCCAGGCATGCTGCTCCCGGGGCACAGAGCAGGGAAGGCCTGGCCCTGCCTTGGGATGAGGTGTAAACTGTGGTACTGCCCAGATCTGGCCCTGAGCTCCCACCTGGACCTGGTCTCCTGCCCCAGGCTCAGCCGGAGTGAAGCAGCTCTCCAGCCTTCAAGCACTGCCCAGGCCCTTCTCCCATCCTGGACAACCGTTTCCTATCTCATTGCCCCGTCATCGCCTCTTGTTCCTTCTTCGGGCTCAGCTGAGGCGTCACCTCCTCTTGGAGGCCATCTCTGATTGCCCCAGACCAGGTTAGGTGGCCGTTCTCTGTGCTTCCTAAGCCCTGTCCTTACCCTATCAAAGCACCGCAGATGCTGCTGCTAGAGCGTGGGTTCAAATCTCGGCCCGGCCACTGACCAGCAGGAAGCCTTGGTGGCAGTTTACTTAACGTCTCTGGGCCTCCATTTTCTCTTCTGTAAAACTGGCGTGATATCAGTAACTGTCTCATGGGTCATTATGACAATGAAGTGAGTTAACACACAAATTCTTAGAGCAAGGTCTCGGCACAGAGTAAGTTCTCACTAGATGATACTGAGGGTTAGTACCATAGCCCTGTGAGGATAGGAAGCCCAGAGGCTTAAGGCTAGAGTGGGACGGATTCAGAATTCAGAGAGCCCGGGGCATTTAGGAAGGAAGCTCTGAGGCATGGGAAGGAATCCAGCAGGTGGAGGGAAGGAGGGCGGGCCTCCAGGCAGCGGTCAGGGCAGGAGGGGACAGGAGGGGGCTGGAGGGGGCAGGAGCGGAAAAGCAAAGGCCAGTTTGCATGATGATGAGCAGAACAGGAGAGAAAATGCAAATGGCTGGTAACCCTGAAAAAATGCTCAATCTCGTCAAAAAGCAGAAAAATACAACTTAACAATGAAAAACTAACTTTCATCCATCAGGCTGGCCAAGTCTTCAAGCTGATGGTGTCGAGTGCTGGGGGTGAGCTGGGGAAATGTGGGTGCACGCCCTGCTGCAGGGAGCCGGTCGGCCCCACCAGTTCAGAGGGCAACCTGCTGGGGTCAATTAAATGTGGAACAAATGCCTAACCCACGACCCAGACATCCTTCTCCCTACGCCACAGGTGCAAGAGGATGTTTGGCAAAGTGTAGTGAGTACCGACAAGCACCTGGAAACAACACAAATGCCCGTCCCCCAGAGGAGGGCTGAGTAAAGGAGGTGCATAGGCCATAACCAGGATTACCAGGCACCGCTTAAAACGAGTGAGACAGGTCTGTAAGCAGCGACGGGAAAGACTGTCGAGACAGGTCATAGAGCGGAAAACATAGCTTATAGCATGATACTTACAGTAAGATGCCTTTTAGTAAAACAAAAACAAAGCCACACACCAGGCTGCTCCATCCTCGTCCACGGTCGCATACATGTAAACGCAATGTGAGTCTGAAAGGAGATGTGTGACGACCATGGCTGCCTCCGGGTAGGGCAAGAGGGACAAGGACTGGGGATGATGGTCAAAGGGGACTTTAGTTCTATTTGTAATGTTTTAATTTTTACACGGAGAAGATACCTCGGATTACTTGTGTCAATGAAAAGTAAGAAAACCACCGCCGGGCTGGTGGGCTAGAAGAGTGAGCCAGAGGCGATCACAGATTCTGTTGCCAGGAACCTTCTGCCGGTGGGAATGGAGCAAGCCCAGAGTCACTGTTGGGTGCCCTTGTGGCGTCCCTCCCTTACCTGCAGTTTTCACACTCCCAGGGCCGGGGGGCTCACCCACTCACAAAGCAGCTGGCTCCCAGGGCGTTAGCTCTGACCATTAGAAAGCATGCTTCCATCTGTTGAGCAGACCGTGCCTTCCAGAAACGGACTCCCCAGACTGAGCACTGCTCTCTGAGGCCGCATACGTGGTCTCCGTCAATGAGATGGCACCCTGGAGTTTTAAGGCCAGCACAGACCAGGTGTGAACTGAAACACAAGCACACAGAATCCAGCGTGACTCTCGGGCTGGCTGGAGAACTGCACAGCAGGGTCCCTGACGTCTCGCTGCTGATCACAGCTTGTTAGTGCTTTTGCTCGAACGGTTGACACATAACGGACTTTATTTGCTTTCTATTTTCTTTAGCTGGAGGTGCCATTTACATACAGTGAAATGGATGCGTGTCAAGTGGAAGGTCAATGCGTGTTCAGGCGCGTGCATACCCAGGCAGCGCCACGCAGATTCGGCTCGGGCGTTTGCGGCCCCAGAAGGCTCCCACCTCCCTCTCGCAGGCAGTGCTCCCCACCCCGCCCGGAGAGCCACCCATCCCGCTTCTCTCTCCACAGAGTCATTTTGCCTGTTTCTGAACTTCCTATAAATGGGAACACGCGAACGGGGTCATCCCTTGCTTTGTTCTGGCTTCTTTTACTTGAGATTAGATTTCATTAAACAGACAAGACAAAGCCTTGGGGGCGTGGGGGGAGCTGTTTAATTTCTGTGAGCCTCACTCTCTCCTGATCTATCAAACGGATGAACACGAAGCTCCAACAGGACAGCACAGATGAGAGCACATGGGACCTCTACCCCCAGGGCGCCACCAACGCGAGGAAGTATTACTCTTATTGTCACTGGGCAAACCGGATTTCATGACCCGTGAAAATGGATTCCCCCTCTGCGCTGGGCTCCCTCAGAACAGGTGGTGGAGGTTTCTGAACCTCATGCTGAACCTTCCAAACCTCATTCTGAAACCAGCCCTTTCTGGCTTGTCTCCCTGGGGCACGCAGAATTCTAATTTTAAGCTCCACGGTCAGGGTGACAGAAGAGTTTGGAGCCCAGAGTAAAGATACGTGGTGTACCTCCAGGTGTGGGAGCCGGTTCCTTCATGTACATGTGTTTAAACAGTTGAAATGAGCACACAGTACAGAAAAATTCAAACAACATGAAAGAGAATATAGGCAAGAGCAAATTTCTCTCCGTCCAGATGCCCCAGACCACGGCCTCCCATCCCGGAGGCAGCACCACCGGCAGACCCGCTCACACGGCCTTCCAACAGAGCCCAGGCCTCTGCGCGTGTCCGCGGCACACCTCATCCCCCCACACGCTTTATAAAATTCTGCTGAGGTCATAATGGTTTACAACACTGCGACATCTCAGTTGTACTTTATTGTTGCCAGTCGCCATACATACCACACGCTTTTGTTCACATAATTGCTGGCTTGTCCGGATTGAACACACTGCTAACATGCCCTTTTCATTTAAGGTGCCCCATCACTTTTTAAGTGCGCTCTTAAAATGCTCGTTAGGAATAAGAACAACAGTTGTCCCCTCACTGTGCTTCAGGCACTACTCTAATGCTTCGCATGCTTCCATTTAATATGTCGAATGGCTTGAATCCCTCAAGTGGCATCTCTTGGTCAAAGGGAACGTTGTCGCCTTGATCGTCTGGGACGCTCTGGTCACAGGGACCCTCGCCGGTCTCATTTCCGCCCTCGTGTCGGCCACCCCGCTGGCCCTTTGAAGCCATGCTATTGAGCCTCCTCTGGGCGAGAGCGCTAAAGGTGAGATAAAAGCAAGAGTATCCAAAAAAGGAGATTTCTTAGAAATGCGGCGAAAGCCCTGATTTTCATGATTGCAATTTACATATACCACTCAGGTGCGCTGAATTTCCTACTTTGCTAATATACCCGTTCTCTTAATTTGTACTAATTTTTCAGAAGTGCTAGAGAGCATTATTTGAGCAAAACCCACTTCAAAGAAGCGAACAGTGCTTTCTTCACAGTAAGAGCACCCAGCCTTTTGTGGGAAGACCTAGTTTCTTTTTTTTTTTAAGATTTTATTTTTCCTTTTTCTCCCCAAAGCCCCCTGGTACATAGTTGTGTATTTTTAGTTGTGGGTCCTTCTAGTTGTGGCATGTGGGACACCGCCTCAGCGTGGCCTGAGGAGCGATGCCACGTCTGTACCCAGGATTCGAACTGGCGAAACCCCCAAACCGCTGAAGCGGAGCGTGTGAACTTAGGTGCTTGGCCATGGGGCCGGCCCCCTGGTTTCTTTTTCTATTTTAAAATTTTCCCCTCAAAACTTTTTATTATGAAAAATTCAAAACTCAGAGAAAGGTTAAAAGTAAAGTAAAATGAATTTCCCTGGACCCTGCACCGAGACGGGACAACTGTTCTCAGGCTCCTGGAAGCCACCTGCAGACCTTCTGACGCTTCACTCCTAAATGCTTCACAGACGTCTCCTAAGAAGAGGGACGCGCTCTCACACAGACTGTCGTTTTCACACCTGGGAAGTCAGTCAGAATTCAACAGCATCGCTTACTCCCCAGTCCGTGCCTGAGTTTCCCCAGCTGCCCTAAGTTTTCCGTGGCTGCTGCTTGTCAGTCAGAATCCAGCCGAGGCTCACGTGTTGCACTCAGCTGTTACAGCTCTTTAGTCATTTTTCGTCCAGAACAGTCCCCTCCCTTTGGCTCTTTTCCTTTCACCTCCTTCTTTTCCTTTCTTTTGTTTGTTTGACATGGACTCGGCCGCTGTCTTACGGAAGCTCCCACGTCTGCATCTCTGACAGTCTCCTCGTGGTGCAGCCCACCCTCCGTCCTCTGTGAGCGCCCAGAGGCGGAACATCAGATCCATAGGGTCACCCGGACTCGGGTTGCACAGTTTGGGGGAGAAGACCTCCCAGGTGACGAGGTGTCCTTCCTATTGGATCTCATCAAGACGTGCGTGATGTCAGCTTGTCCCACACACAGTGACGCTGACCTGGATCGGCATTCAGGTGGGGTCACCAGGCGCCCCCAGGTAACGGCACCATGACCCTCTGCAGTTAGCGTCACCTGTGGAGGTACTTTCGCACCATGTGTGTTCTGGTCCCTGACCACCTTTAGGTAGATAGCTTTAGCTTCATCGATGGTCCTTGGCTGAGACAAGTAATACGCCTGCAAGGTGGTAGCCTTCTAACCCTGCCATTCCTTCAGCATTTCTTAGCTGGGGTTTTCTGCAAAGGAAAGCTTTCTTTTTATTTCCTCTTCTGAGAAAAACATACAGAAAATAACCATGAATAATATAGCAAAACTCATATTTCACCACTTAGAATTATGTTAAAATGTTGGAATACTTTCAATTTTATTTATTTTTGTTGTTATTGAGGAAGATTCACTCTGAGCTAACATCTATTACCGTCTCCCTCTTTTTTTGCTTGAGGAAGATTAGCCCTGAGCTAACATCTGTGCCAATCTTCCTCTATTTTGCCTGTGGGTTGCCACCCCAACGTGGCTTGACAAGCGGTGTAGGTTCACACCTGGGATCCGAACCCTTGAACCCAGGCCACCGAAGCAGAGTGCACTGGACTTTGGCCGCTACACCATGGGGCCAGCCGTCCAATTTTTTTTAAGAAGGAAAACATTACAGTGAAAGCTCTGAAATGGCCCCCACCCCCATCTCCTCTCCTCACTGGGAGAAACCACCAGCAGAAATGTGGCTCTTCCTTCCAGTGTCATTTTTATACTCTTATAAGCGTGTGTTTATCTATGAACAATACCACATGTAGCACTGTTTTGCATGAGTTATTTTAAATTTTTTTATGTAAATAGTATTCCGTATATATCATTATGCCTCTTCCTGTTTTCCCCCAACACTGCTGAGATGGTATGAATTCGTAGACAGCTAGCCTGTCCCTTTGCGCTCTGTGGGCTTCCACACTCACTCCTCCTTCCCTCCTCTGTTGAGGGATGCTGTTTCCACTTCCTTGCTGTTACGAGCAATGCTGTTCTGGGCAGACCTGTGCACGCCTCTTTGTGCAAATATCTGAGAGTCTCTCTCTAGTGGATGTTCTCAAACCGGATGTCTGAATCGTGGGGTCTGCCCTTTCCTAGTTTCAGTAGGTATTGGCAAAGTGGCCACACTAATACTCACTCCCACTAGCAACATGTGACTGTCCCCAGTGCCCCATGTCTTGACTACGTGGGAAAGTATCAGACTGTTCCATTTAGTATGAGATTTTTTGGCAGTCTAATAGGTGAGAAACGGTATCTTGTTCCTTTAATTTACATTTCCCAACTGTACACTAGTGAGGCTGCACACAGACACTTACTGCCGCTGGGAGCAGGAGCCACAACCTGAAGGCTTGCTGCCACTGGGAAGGAAGCCCCCTGAAGCCTCCCGAAGCCCCTCCAAAGCCAGGAGAGGTGCTACATTAGCAACAATCAGGTGGACATCGTGGAGAGAGCGTAATCATTCTCAATTCACAGTGTCTCTATATTTGTATTAATAATAACACTTGTCACTTATTACTGGCTTACCAAGTGCCAGGCACTTTATAGACCTCATTTCACCCTCTCGGGAATTCATTTATTATTATTCCCACTTTCCTGAAGAGGAGATTGAGGGTGAGGGGGGTACAGACACTTTCCTGAGGTCGTTGTAGAGCTGGTAAGCGCTCGGCCTGCCGTGCCCACACCAGTTCCTCTGGACAGTGTTGCGTCTCCACACTCCGCACACGTGCCCAGGGAGCTCCCGGAGAGAAGACAAGACAACTTCTCACAAAGGAGAGTCAGGTTCTGGCTTTCCCACCCCTCCCCTTGGCTATGAGCAGAGGAATTGTTTATTTTCCCAAAGTGCAGCCTTGCAAATAGCTCCCAGCCCACTGGCCCAGGTTTCTGGATTGGGAGGCGGACACAGAAGGCAGCTGAAAGTGCTTCTCTCTCACTGCGGCTCAGCAAGGAGAGGTGCGTCGGAGAGCTCTTCATCTCCTAGTGTTTGCATTGCTGTGGCCCGGGTAGGTGGGGAATGAACCAACGAGACTCCACGCTGGGGAACTTTTATATCTGAAGTGTAAGAGCAAAGGGCTCTCTCTCTCTCTCTCTGTCTCTCTTTCTGTTCCTGTCTCTCTCGGTCTCGGTCTCTGTCTCTCTCTCTTTGCCTCTCTGTCTCTCTTTGTCTCTCTGTCTCTGTGTCTCTGCCTCTCTGTCTCTGTCTCTCTGTCTGTCTCTGTCTCTGTCTCTCTTTCCAAGCCCTCTGTTATACATGTGGTGTTGGGCACGAATATTTCCAGACTTTTCCATCGTCACCTGGACTCTGGAAGAGGAGTATCTTACAGACTTCAGGTCTGGCCTACCCATTTTGTAGATGGGAAAGCTGAGGCATTGAAACGTCTAGGCTCTGGGCTGCTTGAGGACACCAAGGTGTCGACTTGTCCCCAGAGCCCAGCAAGGCATTCAGCACACAATATACATTTCACTAATAGACATTGCATGAGTCAATGAATGAATGAGAAGTTTGGCAGTTAAAAACAAATGAACAAAACCCTAAAGCTTTTGGTTTTTTTGGGTCCTACTGGGTGGAGGTGACCAATTCGAGGAAGAAGAACCAATGAACCGGGTCCTTCGTGAGAAGATGGGGCCAGGCCCCACTGTGAGGTGCTCAGTGACTCAGTCAGCACTCCCATCCACAGACCACTGACTCACTTACGTCCTGTGTGGGGAGAAGTACAAAGCCAGGAACAGAATCTGGACAAGGCCCCAGACGGCCGGGCCCCACTGCCTCCCTGCTCTCCTTTCCCACCTTCCCGCTCACTCTGGGAGATATGCCAGACACATCCCCACCTCAGGCCTTTGTCTCTGCTGTTCCCCCTGCCGGGAACCCTTAGCCACCGGCTCTTTGCTTGACTGAGCCTCAGCTCCAACAGCACCTCCTCAGAGAGACCTTCCCGACCACCGCAGCCGTCGCTGCCACTGTGATCCAGTTTATTTCCTTCTGAGCGCTTACTTCTGCTCTGAACGAGCCAGCCTGTTCCTGCCCTCCCGCTGGGTCCTCTGCTGCCCCACCACAGTGTAAGCTCCAGGAGGCCCTGCTCCAGCTTGATGTCACCATGTCCTTGGTGCCAGGAGTTGTGTGCGGCACGTGAAAAGCACCCAATGCACAAGTGCTGTATGAGTGAGAAAAGGGGCTGGAGCTGATTTCCGCGCCAAGGCCTCTGGGCCCCCTTACAGGTAAGCAGCAGGAGCAGCCAGAAGAGGGATCCGGGGCCCCACAGTGAAGGCGATGGCGTGTGTGCCCGTGCATGTGTGGGTGCGTACTGGGTGGGCACTAGGCGAATAATGAGCGACCACAGTTAGTTGAACACCTACCATGTGCCAGACACAAACTTTCTTTTAAATCGCTTCATCCTCAGAATAAGGCAGATGCCACCACGACCCCCGGTTTACAGGTAAGGGAGTCCGGCCTCAGGGAGACTGAGCATTTTGCCCACAGCAGAGGATGTGGTAGAGTGGAGATTTCCTCCCACAGTCTCTGCCCCCAGAGCCTGTGCTCTTCCTAGCGGTGCTGGAAGAGCCAGGGCTGTTACAAATTTTTTTTTTTTTTTGAGGAAGATTAGCCCTGAGCTAACTACTGCCAATCATCCTCTTTTTGCTGAGGAAGACTGGCCCTGAGCTAACATCCATGCCCATCTTCCTCTACTTTATACGTGGGATGCCTGCCACAGCATGGCTTTTGCCAAGCGGTGCCATGTTCGCACCCAGGATCCGAAATGGCGAACCCCGGGCCGCTGAGAAGCGGAATGTGCGAACTTAACCACAGCGCCACCAGGCCGGCCCCAATTTTTTTTTTTAGATATTTGGATTTTTTTTTTAAAAGATTTTATTTTTTTCCTTTTTCTCCCCAAAGCCCCTCGGTACATAGTTGTATATATTCTTTGTTGTGGGTCCTTCTAGTTGTGGTATGTTGGACGCTGCCTCAGCGTGGTTTGATGAGCAGTTGCCATGTCCGTGCCCAGGATTCGAACCAACGAAACACTGGGCTGCCTGCAGCGGAGCTCGCGAACTTAACCACTCGGCAACGGGGCCAGCCCCTGTTACGAATTTTCATCAGGCCCAGATGTGAGCCTGAGCTCCTGCTTGAGCTGATGCTCTTCTGCCCAGGGACCCCCAGCCCTCTCAGAGAGGACATGCAGGCCTAGAAGCAGAGCTGTTCACTTAGGCCACAAGCACTAATTGAGCGCCTACTGTGTACAGGGGTGCTGGGGATACAGCAGTGCTTAAGTGAAAGTTCCTGTGCCCGTGGAGCCCATGGTTAGGGGTGGTGGGGGCACACCAACATGAGCAGCGGACAGAAGGTCAGACGCTGGTCTGCACTGAGGTGAGTGGGTGCAGACTCAGGAGTGCTTAAAGGGTGGCTGGGCTGCGGTGGCCTAGACGGGTGCACAGGCAGCCTGCAAAGATCTAGGTGAAGGGTGGTCCAGGCAGTGGGTGCACTTAGGAGTGCGTGAACTTGGCGTATCAATGGGGTAGGAAACCGGGCCTGTGGGGGTGGGCATGGGAGGAAGGGAGAAATGTTTACAGAACGGAGGAATGATTGAAATAACATTCTGGGCCCCTTCAGAGCCTGGCACAGAGAAGACCCTCCCGAAATATCTGAATTGAATTGAACTGAATTTGATGAATGATTAATCCCCTGCTTGGGAAAAACAAAAAACAAGATAACAGTTCCTGGGGCGGCCTATCTGACAGGGAGATTCCCTCCGGGAAGAGAGCAGGAGAGCGCTGATCTCTGGGGTTAGCAAACCAGAGCAATACGTGCAGCCTAGCACGTCTCAGGCTGCAGAAGCAGAATTTAAAAGTTTGAGTAAAGGAGAAAAAATTGCAGGATTTGAGTTTAATCTCCTGCTACTCTGGAAGGTGAGTCTGTCTCCCCCTTCTTCCTGGTAAGGGGGATCCCGGCTCTGGCCCAGCTCTGGGCCTTGGCACCACACGACTGGACTGGCTTGGTCGTTTCAGTTCTGGATCCGAAGTGGCAAAGGACACAGCGGCTGCAGGGTAGAAATGTAAGATCCTGCTGCCAGCTGCCTGCCCTGAAACGTTGATTGACATTTCAGCTTGGATGCCTATAATAAAGATAGCTAATGAAGCGATGCGTGGTACAAGTATGATGACACTTTAGAGATGAGGAAAACAAGGCTCAGAGAGAGTAAATCACCTACTAAACAAAACATATGCAAAACCACTTCCTCTTCCAGTCTTGCCCATTTCAGTAAATGACACCACAATTTACTGAATTCCTCAAGTCAGAAATCAGGGGATGATCCTTCGTTCTTTCCTTTCCTCGCTCCCACGTCTTACCCATCACCAGTTTGTCTATTCTCACTCCGAAACACAGAACATCCTCCACTCGGCTATTTCCCTCGCATCCCCACTGCTGTTACCCTCCTTGTACCAACATCTGTCTGCTGAGCCGCTCACCGTCTGCCTTCTGCCTCAGCCTCTGCCGTCCACTCTCCTCCAGCAGTGGTGAGCGATCTTCTCAAAACATAAGCCAGATGTGGTATCAGGAGCTCACTGAAAACTCTCTAACAGTTTCCCATTGGCTTTTTTTCCCTCTCTACTTCTGATATTTTTCTCTTTTATTTTTTGATTTCCAACAATGTTATTGTGTTGTGCCTAGATGTGGTTTTCTTTGTATTTGAGGGTTCATAGACCTTCTCAAATACATGGCTTGATGTCTCTCATTCATTTGAAAATATTCTTAGTCATTACCTCTTTAACTATTACAGCCGCCCAATACTTTCTCTTCCTCTTCTTCTGAGGCTCCACTTATACATACATTAGGTCTGTTATGCCACGTCCCATATGTCTCTTATGCTCTTTTGTCTCTTCAGTCTGGATATTTTCCTCTGACATATCTTTCAGTTCCTTACATCTCTCTTCAGCTGTATCTAATCAGCTATTAAAATTATCTTTTTTGTTCTTAATTTCGGTTACTCTATTTTTCAGGTCCACAATTTCCATTTGATTCCCCCTTTGTTTCTTTCTTTTTTCTTTTTTGGGTTTATGTCCTTCCAGTCTTTTTTTAAATAATAGGTTTTATTTTTTTAGAGCAGGTTTAGGTTCACAGCAAAATTGAGCAGGAAATATAGAGAACTCCCACAGACACCCGGCCCCAACACACATAGCCACCCCCACCATCAACACCCACCATCACAGCGGTATGTTTGTTACGGTGGACGAACCTGCAGTGACACATCATCATCACTGGAAATCCACAGTTTACATAGGCTTCACTGTTGGCGTATATTCTACAGGATTTGACAAATGTATAATGACATGTATTCGCCATGATACTATTGTACAGAATATTTCACTGTCCTAAAACTCCTCTGTGCTCTGGTCATTCATCCCTCCCTCCACCCTGACTCCTGATAACTATTGATCTTTTTTTTTTTTTTTGAGGAAGATTAGCCCTGAGCTAACTGCTGCCAATCCTCCTCTTTTTGCTGAGGAAGACTGGCCCTGAGCCAATATCCATGCCCACGTTACTCTACTTTATACAGGGGACGCCTACCACAGCATGGCTTTTGCCAAGCAGTGCCATGTCCGCACCCGGGATCTGAACCAGTGAACCCCAGGCCACAGAGAAGCAGAATGTGTGCACTTAACCGCTGTGCCACCAGGCTGGCCCCACTACTGATTTTTTTATTGTCTCCATAGTTTTGCCTTTTCCAGAATGTCATATAGTTGGAATTATAGTATGTGGCCTTTTCAGACTGGCTTCTTTCACTTAGCAATAGGCATTTAAGGTTCTTCATTGTCTTTTCATGGCTCGATAGCTCATTTCTTTTTAGTGCTGAGCAGTATTCCATTCTGCAAGCGTACTAAGGTTTATTTATTTCTTCACCTACTGAAGGATATCTTGGTTGCTTCTAAGTTTTTGCAATTATGAATAAAGCTCCTATAAATGTCCAAGTGCAGGTTTTTGTGTGGATATAAATTTTCAACTCATTTGGATGAATACCAAGGAGCATGATTGCTGGATCACACAGTGACAGTATAATTTAGTTTTATGATCCCCTTTTCTAGAGTCCCATTCATTGCCAAAATTCTCCATCTTGTCTTTTAACTCACTGAACGTTTAATCATAGTTGTTTTAAAGTCCATGTCAGATAATTCTATTTTCTGGATCTCCTTGAATTTGGTTTTATTGTTTGTGTGATTCCCGCCCCCCCCAATTTTTGGCCAAGTCTTGTTTTTTTGTAAACCTGGACATTCAATATGAAAAATTACGGAGATAATTTGATCCCCTTACTTTTGCTTCTGGCAGGAAGCTCAGTGGAGACCACTGGAACAGTCCCAGATTGCCTTAGTCACTGAGGACCTGAGCTGGCTTGCAGTCAGGATTCAGTCCCTGGGAGGGCTGGCCTATTTCTTGTTCTTAACATGCAGCCTTCAGGAGCCCGGCCCAAAGTCTTGGATGTTTCGTGAACCCCTCCTCCTTGGTAGGTTCCAGACTCCAAGCTCCACGAGTCTGGTGAGAGCTCTGCTCAGCTTCCTAGCCTCTCAGATGTCACTTTCAAGTCAGCCATCACCTTGAGGGGGAAAGTAGCGTCTGTTGCCAGCTTTGCCTCCCTGGGCATCCATCCTTTCCTAGACCTCGGCCCCATGATTCTTGTAATTTCTCATTGCATTGATGGTACCTTCAGACAGATGTGTTTTTCTTTCTAATTTTATCCAGTTTTCTAGTGTTCTCAGCAGGAGGAATGGTCTGAAATAATCTAGTCCACCATTGCTGGAAGTCCTCCAATTATCTTTAGAGAAAAGTGAATACTCCTTGTCCTGCCTACCAGCTTCCTGCCATACCATTCTCTCCCTTGCTTGCTACACTGTAGTGAAATGTGGGGCTTTTTCCTATAACTTGAATATGACAAGCTCCTTCATGCCCCAGGACCTTTGCACCCACTTTCCCCTCTGTCTAGAATGTTGTTTCCTTTATTTCATTTTCCAGGCCTCTGTTTAAATGTCACTTCTTCTGAGAGGCCTTTCCTGACCTTGCATTCTAACTCATTCAGCTGTACACTCACACCCTCTTCCACGTGGCCGCTCTTGTATACACCCTGCTCTTTCCTTCACACCACTTACCACAATTTTAAATTATATATTGATCTATTATCCTTTGTTGGTTGTCTGTCATCCCACCACATGGAAGTCCTGCGAGGCCAGGGTTGTCTGAGTTTGGGCTCCCTCACAGGCAGGCCCTGAGATGAAGATTAAGCACACGTTGTTTTTTGGGAATTGCAGGTAATAGGGAGGGAAGGCAGCCAAGAAGGGGTGCGATTATGCAGTGACCACGGTGGGCAGCGGAGCCATCCTGCGAGAAAGCTGGGGAACATGGCACAAAACTCATGCCCAGGCGGGGGCTGGGCATTTACACACCAGTTCCTGCCAGGCCTGCTGGTGGGGGCTGCTCCTGGGGTCCACAGAGTCCCTGGTGCTGCTGCCCTGCAGCTGGCACAGAGCCCCACAGAAGGGCGGCAGGCTCGGCCTGGAAGGCATCTGGGCGCAGGGAAGCGGGAGGACCTGAGAGGGTCCGCAGGGCCCTGCCAGGACAGCTTCTGTTCAGGGGACCATTTTATTCCCAGCCCCAGACACAGGGCCTGGCAGGCAGTAGGAAGTCAATGATGACATGTTGAATAAGTGCACTTTTAGAACTCCGTGCCAGGTTTAGAACCTAGCTCTCCAAACGGGCTCGCCATGGTATTAAAGATAATTGTCGGGACCCTGCTGCCGGCCAGGCGCCTTCGAGGGCAGGAAGGGGCTTTCCATAAGAGCAGAGTAATCAGAGGAGGGCGCCCCACAGCCTGGAGCCTGGCCTTTTTGAAGGACGAGACTGTGCACCCCGTGGAGAAGAGACGTCTCAGCGACAGTCCTCACGTGCCCCGGGCCATCCTAGGGGTCATCCCGCATAGACTGCACGGGCGAGAAGGCCCCGGGTGGATGGTGCTCTGCCAGCTTGGAGGAGAGCTTCCACACTCTGCACTGCTCAGAGGCAGCCCCAGCTGAGGCGGGAACTCCCTGCCACTGCTCCTCCAGGAGAAAACTAGGTCCCGGCCCTCAGAGCGCCTGCTGCCTGGTTGAGAGGACAAGACGTCCCTCTGCGTAGCGCTGGACGAGGAGGACAGGCCCGCACACAACAGCTCGAGGCGAAAACACTCAGACTCGGTTTCTGGTTCCCAGAGTGCACGCTGGGCCGCCAGGCGGAGGAGGCGCTGAGGCAGGAGTCGGTGGTTCTGTTGATTCATCTGTATGATCTTAGTGCTGTGTTTCAAAGGGCCCGCTCGGTCCAGTGCTGGATGGGGCCTGCTTGTAGAAGGTGCCCTTGTTGGGTTTCAGAGCACCTGACACCTGGATTGAGATCCTGACAAGCCCAGGAAGGGGCTGGAAGGAAAGTGGGGCCGCCCCTGGGAAACACACCAGGATCTCCGATAGGCTTGTCCTGTGTCTCCCACTGTGTTTTGTTTTATATGTCGACTTGGCTGGGCTACAGAACCCAGATGTTTGGTTCAATACTAGTCCAGATGCTGCCGTGAAGGTGTTTTTATGTAAGATTAACAGTCAAATCAGTAGACTTTGAGGAAAGCAGATGATCCTCCCTAGTGTGGTGGGCCTCATCGAATCAGTTGGAGGCGTTAAGAGAAAATGACTGCGACTCCTGATGGCCTCTGGACTCCAGCTGTAACATCGCCTCTTCCCTGGGTCTCCAGCCCGCCAGCCTGCCCTACAGATCTTGGACTTGCCAGTCCCCACAGCTGCATGAGCCAACTCCTTAAAATAAATCAACCTTTCTCTCTCAGAATATTGGTTGTTTCTCTGGAGAACGCTTGGCCTGTATTCAGCACACGTAATCATAATGACAGCACTCCAATCCTTGTCTGCAGCCGGGCTTCCCCTCTGCACCCAGCCTTGGGTACCCATTATCCTCCTCTGTGCCTCCTCTTGGCTTCCTCACAGGCATCTCAGACTTACCACAGCCACAGTGAGCTCCTTGGCCTGCCACCTGGCTGTGCCCGTCTCATAACCAGCAGCCCCACACGTCGAGCTGCCCAGGCCGCAAACCCTCAGAGTTGCCCTCGGCTTCTCTCCCCTTCTTTCTCCGCGTCTCCCCACTTCAAACAACCCAGCAGCAAACCGTGCTGGCTTTGCTTTCAAAACGCTCCCGGCATCCTCTGACCTCCTCTAGCCACCGTCACACCTGCTTCAAGCCACGCTCACCTCGCCGCTGGATCATGGCGACACACTTCTCCAGGGCCTGTGGGGTGCCCCCATAGCCGTCCTTGCTCCGTGGCTGGTAGGGAGGCGTCCTGTGAGCACTGCTGCATCTCGTCCTCTGGTGCTGAAGCTCTCCCCCGGGCACTGGCTTTGCTTGGGGCCACGCTGTGCGCTCACCAGCACACGGACCCCCATAACCTAGACTCCTCCCGCCCACCGCCCCTTGCTCACTCTTTTCCACTCACACTGGCCTCTTTGCTCTTCCTAAAACAGGCCAGGCATGCGCCTCCCTCAGGCCCCAGCATCGGCCCCTCCCTCTCCTGGAGTGCCCTTTGTCCAGCATCAGCCTCAATTCCCTCCCTTGCCCTTTGCCCAAATGCCCCCTTCTTGGTGATTCTTTCTTGACTTCCTCTTTAAAACTACATTCCCCTCACCCCCACTCCACAGTCCCCCTGGTGCCCCGGGTCCCTGGGTCCCCTGGGTCTGGACTAATGCCCTTCCTGCCCAGCCCCATGCATTCAGGAGCAGCGTGGGCCGCCTCAGGCCGAGGCTCGCAGCTGGACAAATCTCTGAGGCCCCACAGCCAAAACCTAGTTTCTTTTGTTAATTAAAGTTTCAGATATTCACTAAGATACGACTCACACGCTCTGTAAGTGTGCAGCTCAGAGGACTGTCACAGACTGAGTGCACCGGCCCCAGAGCAGGGACGAGGACACGCCAGCCCCCCAGCCTCTGCCCTCCCGATGTAGCCACTGTCCTGACATCCAGACTCCTGGCCCGCCTGGGGCGGCACCGCACCCACAGGGAACGGTAAGACCTCCGCTTTTAAACGAACTTGTAATTTTGGAATGATTTTAGATTTACAGAAGAATTGACAAGCTGCCATGGGGAGTTCTCCTATAGCCTCCGTCCAGCTTACCCTAACATGGACACCTCACAGACCGCGTTGCACTGGTCAGAACTGAGATGGCGACACCGGTGCGACACTGTTGGCTAAATCATCAAGTTAACTACTAACTACTGCTGTTAGCGGAATGATAAAGACTGCCGTCTCTACTCGATTTCACGGTTTGTCCCTGAACTCCTGTGTCTGTTCCAGGAGCCCACACTCTGCATGGACTCGTCCTGTCTCCTCAGTCTCCTCTGGCTCGTGGCAGGTTTCTCTGTCTTTCCTTGTTTTCCCGACTGGGACAGTACCCAGGAGCACCATGGAGGAGCCAACAGGGTAAATTTCAGAGCCCACCGGGAGCACATCTATCGAGGACATGGGTGACGGGCTGGGAAGGGGCCTGGAGGAGGGGACCAGGTGGGAGGGCACTTCTGCAGAGAGCCGTCCGTGCCATGGCCTCCCCTCCCCCGGGTCTGCTCCTGGAGCCTGGTGCTGCCCCATCACTCAGGAGGAGCCCAGAGAGCCGCTGCTGTGTGGGTGACACCATCAACAGTGAGCGTGTTAGAAATTCAGACTGAGTTAACGACCTGTCTATTGGCTGATTGGTTTTAAAATAACACTAATAAACCCACTACTTGTTAGGATAAATAAGACATCGTCATGAGAAATTCATTATGTACTGAAAGGAAGTCAGCGAGAAGAGCGGCACTGTGGTCCGTTGTCACAGGTCTCTGCGGGTCCGGCTTGAGAGGGACGAGGGAAGACGACCCCACACCTGCCCACAGCCAGTCTGTGGTGACGTGCTGCTTGGTGCAAGTATTGCAGAAAATCCACCTGGCACGGATCTGTGGCTGGGAGGGCTGGCCCTGGCAGTGCCTGGAGAGGCTCAGGGTCCCGTGGGGCCCCCAGGGCACACTTTGAACTGGCTCCTGGGTGGGTGGCTGAGGTGGGGCCCGGCCTGCCCAGGTTTGTCCATGGGGCTCCCAGTGGGACTCAGAGCCCTCAGCAGAGAGCCCCCCCTCTCACCCCACTTCTGCTGCCGCCAGAAAGGGACCCCCCCCACTATGAGCTTCGGTTTCCTCCTCTGTCAAATGGGGTCACTACAGCATCTACATCTCAGGCTGCTGTGAGGACAGCTTGAGATGAAGCAGGTTGGCCGCCCGGTGCCTGGCTCCTTGCTGCCCTTCTCTGGGTCCCCACCTCTCCCTGCAGAACCACACCCAGCAGGCGGCGAGTGGGTGCGAGCAGGGGTGCGGAGAGGGCAGAGAGTCCAAGAGCCCGGTGTCCCCCCGGCGGTTTCGTGCAGAAAGAGGCCAAGACGCGAGAAGGGAAGGAGCACCCCGAGTCCAGTCAGGTCCCCCGCTGTGACGGCTGCTGGGCTGGGCGGATGAATGACCGAGGCTGGACTTCCTCTTCCTATGGCATCCGAGGACTTTCCAGGATCAGAAAGTGACAAGAAAAGCTGTGGGCGGCTCAGGTCTTCAACGGGGCGGAAAGTTCCCCACTGAACACAATCAAGGGACAGAAAGGACACAATGCAAGTTGCATCAGGCTGGTTCTACACCCTTGTGAGGGGTTTTCTGGAAAGTTCCTAATCGTAGCCCTCCTCTCCTCTGCCCGCGCCAGCCCTGTGGTCCCCGGCCACCAGCTCAGGCCCTCCCTGCCCTGGCTGTGAGCTGCGAGGAGCTGGGAGGCAGGGGGAGCCTTTAAAGAGTCGGCAGTTCGCCCTGGCCCAGGCTCGTTTCCCTGCAACCTGTGTGGGTCCCGCTCGATCCGACACAGGACAGAGGGCTGAGGGTGTGGTTGTTTTCTTCTTTATCGAGGATGACTGAAATATAGTGGAGTGCACAGATCTTGTGTGCAGCTCGCTGAACAATGACACATGAACACCCCCAGGTAACCAGCGCCCAGATGGAAACATGAATTTCCAGCCCCACAGCAGGCCCCAAGGCCTGCCCCTCCCACCAGGTAACCTCTATCACCAGGGATTGGCTTTGCCTGATCTTAAACTTCACATGAATGGAATCACAGTGTCTACTTCTGTGGGTCAAGCTCCTCTCACTCAATATTCTGTTGAGGTTCGCTTGTGGCGTCGAGGGTAGCCTAATCACCCATTTGCCCTGCTGTGTAGGATTCCGTTCCATGAATACACCTCAGTTCTTCCATCTATCCTCTTGTCGAGGGAACTCTGGGAAGTTCCTGCTTTGGGGCTGTAAGAGCACTGCCGTGAACGCTGTTTTCCTTGAAGGAACGGACACCTCGGAGCTGCCAGGCGCCCGCGTGTGAAGTTGCTGGCTCGCGGGCGGCGGAGGTTCAGCTGTGATGAATGCTACCGAGTTGTTTCACTACTTCCAGAGGCTCGTCCCTCCACCTCCACGCGCTGTGCAGCGAGTTCCTGCCGCGGCGTGCTCTCGCAGACAGGCCTCTGCCGCTCAGCAGCTGCGACACTTTGGGAGAGCCACGTACCTTCTCCGAGCCTGTTTGCTCATCTGTAAGAGGATGACCATGGGCCCTGCCTAGAGGGCTGTCTTGAGGACTCGGTGAGACGAAGCGCGGCAGGCTCTTCATCCGGTGCTCATTGCCACAAGTGACACGCTTCTCCCTCGCTCAGAGTCAACAGGAAGACGCCTCCGTCACTCAGAGGGACCCTGGGGAGGTCAAGGGACAGCCCTCGCTTGTCCCGGGAGGATAAGCCCTGGATCCTTGCTTCCAGAAACAGCCACCTCTGGGGTCAGGACAGCTCTAAACTGCCCAGGGCTCGGCTCTGTCCCCCCACAGGGCTTCTCCAGGTGTGGGAAGGGGCTGTGCGTGCCAGTCTCACACCCAGCCACTGGCTTCCCGTGTGACTGGAGCCCAGCCGGGTCCAGAGCAGAGCGGCACAGGGCCCTGCCCCCTCCCTGAGTCCCAGCAGCCCCCACCCTCGATGGCACCCCCGTCTCAGGGAAAGCCTGGCACCCCGGAGAAGGGCAAGGCTAGCATTTGGCTCTCCCTCCACGCTTTCTCTGCCAGGCGTGGACCTGTGTTAACAGGCCCGTGAGGTACCCTATTCAGAACCCCTCTGGGGACAAACAATGCACATTGCCCACTTGTGTGTGACAACCACCGCCCACCTCTGTGTCACAACCACTGAGCCCACCCAGACAGCACTTCTCTGCCTGCAAACTCCTTTAAGTGCCTTCATCCAACACTCACAAACAGCCTTCTTTCAGTTCCTCACATATGCCACACCCTGTCTGGGCTCAGAGCCCTTGCACATGCTGTTCCTTCTGCTGAAAACACTCTTCCCTCCCATCCTCTGCCTGCCAGATGCCTTCTCTTCCTTTATGCCTCAGCTCCAATGTCCTCCCCAGGGAAGCCTCTCTTGGCCACAGTCGCTAAAGTGCACCCCTCCTTCACCCCTGCCTCCCAGCCCCTGCCCGTCTTCTTCACAGCTCACGGCAACTTCGTGTTTCAGCTGCTAATGTGTAACTGTCTGTCTCCTCAGGTGGCGCCCAGCCCAGGGGCAGGGACCTGGTCTAGTTCACTGATGTGTCCCTGGCAGGGGAGAGTCAAGCTCTATAACTATCTGTCCTGCGGCCGCACGCATTTCATAGAAAAGATGACAGATGTGAAGAGGGACTTGCCCCAGGTCACAATGGATGGTGACTGCTGATGTTGCATCGTCAGAACTTCCTGAGGACAGGCAGCGGTCTAGACGCTGAACCGGACCCCAGGCATGTGCGGTCTGGAGCCTGGGGGCTGTCAGTCACCTAGAGATGGGGGCAGGAACTCAGGGAGGCTCGGCCAGGGCAGAGCCACACAGCTAGCTGCGGGCAGAGCTGAAATTGGAGCCCAGCCAGTCTGGCCCTGCACCGTGCACAGGGCGGTGGGCTGGGACTCCCCTCTTCCCTCCATACCCCACTCCATCCACCCCCACCAGGAGATCATGCAGATGTCACCTTCAAAGTAATTCTGAGACGACCGCTTCTCACCCCTGCCTGCCCCCAGCTAGTCTGAGCCCCCTCATCACTCACCTGGACCAGCCAGGTATTCTCCAACTAGCCTCTCTCCGTCTGCCCATGCCCCTCCTCAGTGTGACCCCCCTACCCAGGATCTGTGTGACCAGTTAACCTAAGTCACAGCTTCGCCCTTTGCTGCTCAGAACCCTCTACTGGCTCCCAGCTTATTCTGGGTGAGAGCCTGAATCCTTACAACGGCCGCAGGTCAGTGAACCTGGGCCTTTCTCTCTCTGAGCTGTCTGCTGCTCTCCCCCTGCTGTGCCACCCCAGACATGGGACTTCCCCTCTGGGCTTCAAGCACGTCAACCGTGCACCTGCCTCAGGGCCTTTGAACTTGCTATTCCCTCTGCCCGGATAGCTGCTTGGGTAACCCACCACCTCCCACAAATATTGTTCAAATCTTGCCTTGTCAATGAGGACAACCCTGACCACATCTAAGACGGTGTCTGGCTCATAGTACATGCTCAATAAGTATGGGGAGGGACAGAAGGAGGGGGGGAAAGAGGAACACCACACACTCATTTTTATTCCAGTGAAATCAAGTTACAATGAACACCAGAAAGCAATCCAAATGGTGCAGAAGAAAGATTCCAAAGGCCGACACGAATGAGGCCGGGAGGGGGGTGGGCAGCTCTGCTCGTTGGCCCTCATGCAGATTTTGAGACCCCAGACGCATACACAGCTCTCCTGTCTGGGCAGCCCCTCCTCTGCCCCCTCAGCCATGCCTTCCTTCCCCCACTGCTCAGCCTTGCCATCCACCAGGGACTCTGGACAATACCAGGAGGCCCAGGGCGCCAGAGATGGCTAGGGGCAAGATGCTTGACGGTCCACAAAACTCATCTCATTTCTGCTCCAGACAGGCAACACTGCCCCCCTGCCCAAGGAAAGGGTCCAGACACAGTTGATGTCAAGCTCAGTGTCTGACCGCAGACTAGGCACTCGATATCCTGGGACTCAGTTTCCCCTTCTGTCCAAATCAGGGAGAGCAGACGCCGTCACCCCACAAGCAGCCCCGCTCTATGTCCTGAGCATCTCTGCAGTGTACACAGTGCTGTCTGCCGGGAAACCTGCCACGCAGAACCGTCCTGACTTCCAGGGCGGGTCTTACTCCAACTGTAACCGCTACACCTGGGCCGGCTGCACCACGGACCAAGGGCAAGGTCACCTGCTGCCCCCTTCCTCTACTCTTTCCTCTCGGGGGGGGGACTGGGGTTTCACACAGGGCAACCAAGGCCCATAAATAGCAGGTGGCCACTCACAGGCCAGCCCTCCCAGGCCCCAAAAAGGAAGTGAGAGAAAGGCGGGCACTTTTGTTCTTTCTGCAGAAGAGAACCGCTTCTGCAGTGACCTGCCAGGCGCTCCCCAGGGCCTGGTCAGACCCCCACCACCCTCCTCTGGTTCTCTCGGTAGGCTGGCAACGAGGGGCTCCGGCTGCTCCATTGCTGACAATGAGGAGACAGAAGTACAAAGCCACGGCGACCAAGGGCTGGGCTGAGGCTGGACCCAGGGTTCTTTGTCTCACAGCATTCTGTGAATTGCAATAGGGTTGTGCTGACAAACTGCGTCAAAAAAGCCCCATGGGGAGTCCTCCTGGGTGGCTCTGCAGGAGGAGGTGACTCAGGGTGAATTCCCCTCTGCGGCGCACTCAGTTGTAGATGAAAATAGCCGTTCCCTGCCTCTTAGGTAAAACCAGACCGGGGTGCGGCAGTGCCCGAGAATAACCTGCCCAGCCAGCCCCGTCAAGGGGACTTTGGAGGGGCTGTCACACACGGGCACAAGGACAGCGCTGGCAGCCGCAGCGCCTTCACAGAGAGCGCACTGCTCTGGCCGGCCCTGCCCAGGCCTTTCCAGAGAGCCCCTTCATTCAGTTCCTCCTTGTTTCGAGCACGTATCCTTTTCCTGCCCGGACTCTGCCGGACGCAGCGACAGGGAAACGGATGAATAAAACACGACGTTCTCTTATCACCGAAATTTGTACAGCATGAAAAAGAAATGAGGCAGACCTACGTGCATCTCCACCATGAGTCTTTCAAAAACACAGCGACCAGTGAAGAAAAGCGGGTTCCAGCGGGCTCCATCTGCATGAATTTTAAACCCAGAGTCCAAAGAGCAGAGGGATAATTCACACATACTGACCTATGGATACAAAACATGGGGAATGGGCTGGAATCACAAACCAAGCTCTGGGGCGGGAGTGGCACAGGCGGGCTCGCTCAAAGGGACCTGAAACTTGATGTGCAACACTTTGTGTGTTACGGAAAATGGGAGCAACTCGACCAGCTGTTAGCAAGGCCCGTTTGGGTGCTTGTCAAGTTATTTCTTGTGCTATTCTGAATATTGATGTCTTTTATATATCAGTTCAACTGCTGGATTTCAGCATGGAGCTCGCTGAGCCCTGTGCGTCCGGGCTGTGGGCACACAGCACGGACAAAACAGACCAGGCCTCTGTGCCCTCTGGAGTCGACAGTCCGCTTAGGAGAGACACACAATATATAAGACAGATAAGTGAAATAGGTGGCATGTCAGATGCTGAGCAGGGCCACGAGGGAGACTGAGGCAGGGAAGGAAGACAAGGATCCTGGGGGTAGGGACGGCAACGTGAAGTACGGCTCCTTTCCTACGGCTGCCATGGCAACAGACCACTAACTTGGTGACTTAAAGTGACACACGTTTATTTCCTCATAATTTTGAAGTCTAGAAGTCCAAAGTCAGGCTCGCCGGGCTGAAGTCGATGGGTCAGCAGGGCCGGCTCCTTCTGGAGCCTCCCGGGAGATCCGGCCTTTGCCTCTTCCAGCTTCCAGAGCCACATTCCTTGCATCCCTTGGCTCGTGGTCGCTTCCTCCAGCTTCACAGCCAGCAGTGTAGCATCACGCTTCAGTCGCATTACCAGCCTCTTCCGTGCCAAATCTCCCTCTGCCTCCCTCTCGTAGGACACTTCAGATCAGGTTTAGGGCCCAGAATCCAGGATCGTCTCCCATCTCAAGATCCTTAAGTTAACCACATCAGCCAAATCCCTTTGGCATATGAGGGAATGCTCACGTGTTCCCAGGGTTAGGACCGGGATGTCTTTGGGGTCAGTATTTAGGCCACAGGTAGTAAAGCAGACCTCAGGACAAAGTGGCGTTTGAATAAAGACCCAAAGGTTCTCTGCGGAAGAACACTCCAGTCAGAAGGAAGCATGAGACGCCTGAGGGACAGCAGGGCCCCGGGCGGCGGGAGCGCGTGTGTGAGGGCCCGAGCAGGGAGGCGCGGCCACCGAGGGCGCAGGGCCCGGCGCAGAGGGCCTGAGGCCCCGGTGACAAGGGTGGTTTTGCTGAGTGAGACGGGCCGTGGCAAGGCTTGAGGGACTTGATGGTGCCATCCCTCAAACCCTGGCACGGGGCTCCTGAGGACACCTCCCTTCCGGGCACGCTTGTTCTGCTTATTGCTGAGGACACTCTGTTGTCTGGGTCCATCCATTCGCCTGTTGATGGGCATCCCAGTTGTTTCCAGTTGTGACGATTACCGGTAAAGCTGCTACGAACATTCGTGTACATATTCACATGGATGGATTCTTTCTCCCCTGGGGAAACGTCTAGGAGTGGAATTGCTGGGTCACATTGTAGGCATACATTTAAAATTTCAAGAACGTGCCAAATCATTTTCAAAAATGGTCATACGGCCTACATCCTGACACAGGGAGGGAGACGTCCAGCTTCTCCACATCCTTGTCAGCACCTGGTAAGGTCAGTCTTCTGAATTTTGGCCACTCTAATCGGTGTGCAGTGAAGTCTCATAATGTTTTAATTTTCATTTCTCTAATGACAATGACGCCAAGCATCTTCTCACGCACTTATCGGCCACCCATAGATCTTCTTTATGAAGCATCTGTTCAAATCTTTTGCCCATTTTTAAAAACTGGGTTGTCTGTGTTTTCACTGGCCTTTTGAGAGTTCTTTATCGGTTTTCGTTCTAGTCCTTGCACATACTGTCTTCCAGTCTGTGGCTTGTCTTGCATTCTCTTAACAGCATCTATTGAGGAGTAGAAGTGTTTGATTTGAATGAATTCAACTTACCAATTTTTTCTTTTAAGGATTATGGTTTTGGTGTTGTATCCAAGAACTCTTTGCCTAACCAAGGTTTTCTCATATATTTTCTTCTAGAAGTTTTATACTTTTAGGTTTTACATTTAGATCTATGATCCATTTGGGGCTAATTTTCATGTATGGTGTATTAACTACATTTTGTATTAATTTCTGTATATGGATCCAAGTTCATTGTTTTGAGTATGGATTTCACATTGTTCCAGCACCGTTTGTTGGAAGACTTCTCCTTTCTTCACTGAATTACCTTTGCATCTTTGTTGAAAATCACTTGTCCAGATATGTGGTTCTATTTCCAGACTCTATTCTGTTCCATCGTCTCTGTTCCACTCTCTATCTCCACGCTAACACCACACTCTCTTGATTACTGTAGCTTTAACCCTAGCTTTCAAGCAGCTGGTGTGAGAGCTCCAACTTTGTTCTTTTTCAAAGTTGTTTGGGATCTTCTAGGTTCTTTGCATTTCCACATGGATCGGATATATACATATATTCAGAGTCCTCCAGAGAAATAGAAGTATATATACCTATATATAGTGTGCCATATACAGAAGCCTGTGCTTGCTTCAGGCGGGAGCCAACAGAGGCCATGTGCCTGCCGCCAGCCAAAGGACTCACGTGGATGGTGACATCCAAAAGGCAAGCAGCCTGCTGTACTGTGCACGCTGTGTGATGCATGCAGCATTACTCACACATATATGAAATTCTGTTCCCCTGGAGAACTCTGACTAATACACCAAGTGCTTAGAACAGCACCTGGCACATGGCAGGCAATAAAGGAATGAATGAATAAGCTTATCTGTTTATTCATCGCCGCATGCCCAGGCCCTGACACTCAAATGTATGACAACAAATGTATGAGAAACGATGAACGAAGACCGCCAGCGTGAGTCTCCCACAGAATGTGCTGTTCCTGCGTGCGGCCCGGAGCCCACCAGCAGCGCCGTCCGAGGGGATGCTCGCTGGCTGGCGGCCCAGAGCCTCTGTGCTATCAGCCCTAAGAGGGGTGGCTCTGGAGGTCTGAGGCGCCCTCCTCTCCCAGCCAGGCTTCTACACTGGTGGCTCTCAGCCAAGGCAATTCTGCCCCAGGGGACGTGTGACAATGTCTGGAGACATTTTTGGTTGTCTCAATGATGGTGTGGGGGGTGGAGGGGGCTATAGTTGCTGGCATCTAGTGGGCAGAGGCCAGAGATGCTGCCAAACATCCCACAATGCACAGGACAGCCCCACAACCAAGAATGATCTCGTTCAAAATGTCAACAGTGCTGAAGTGGAGAAGCCCTGGTCTCCACGAGTCGCTGACCGAAACGCTCTATCCAATGCCCCGCGCCTGGCCTCCCGCCTCACCCCACGCTGCCCCGTGCCAGGCCGCCTCACTGCCCCGCGCCTGCGTGGGAGATTAAGAAACCTTGTTAAACCACAGGCAAAATGCATTTGTGTTACAAGGAACATACTGGAGACCACAACCATTCTAAGAACTTTGCATACGAAGAGTTTTCTTTTTGAAAACTGAAATTACAGAATAAGTACCCAAAGAGGAGAGAGAGAGAGAGAGAAACTTCACTATTTGGGTTCAAATTAGCAACCTGAATATTCTTGGCTCCTGGTCGAAAAAGTAGCTGCTCATGCCGGGCCATCTGCTGGGGCCATGGGGTTTGTTCCGACCTGCTCCTTCCGCCTCTATCACAGTGGAGCAGACGTGCTGGAGCCTGGATGACCACTGGGCAGGCAAAGAACAAGATTCATCTGGAAACAGAAAATAACTTTTTTAGCAGAGTGGGAAGATCTGCGGACTGCTAACAGGGTGAGACACGGTGATTAGCTGCTCTTGAGGGTGTCAAAGAGCTGGGCAGGCATGGGGAGGAGGTGAGCAGGGCCAGGTCCCGCGGACTTAGCCCCATCTGAGCTGCCCCTGGTGAGGGCTGTGGTGAGATCGGTCCATGCAGGTCACGTAAGCACACGGTCTGGACAGGCACTCTCCAACACGCTAGCTGCTAGTATCTTGCAGCAATTATTTAAGTTTAAAGTAAGTAAAATTAAAAATTCAGTTTCTCTGTCCCACTAGGCACACTTCAGGCGCTCAACAGCCACAGTGGCCAGTGGCCACGATCCTGGACAGCACACAGACCATCTCCAGTCGTCACAGAAGAGTCTGTCGGAAGGCGCTGACCTGCACCTCCTCCTGTTCCTGAAGCATGTGGTGGACTGGCCAGGCGCTCAGGAAGCCTCTCCTCCTGGGCCGCCCCTGCTTCAGGGGCTGAGGGAGGCCCGGCCTTCACCTCTCCGAAAGCTGTCTCCCCTCCTGGCTCCTCCATGCTCTTCTCGCATCTCCTGCTCCTCTCATCAGTCCCCCCCTAAGCCGGAAGTGATCTTTCCTTCTTCTAAACTCCACAGTCTCTTACACAGACTTGTGAACGCATTAGTTTGAAATGCATGTGCACTACGCAGAATAAAAGCTAGTGTTCCTATTTTGGCCTCGAGGCCCTGCGCCACCTGCCCCTACTGCCTCTCAGAGCGCATCTCCTCCCTCCCTCCGTCGCTCTCTCCACCCCAGCCCACGGTTGCTTGCAGTTCCTTGAAGGCATCAGGCAGGTCCTTTGCAATTGCTGTTCCCTCTGCTCAGAATGCTCTTCCTTCCAATACCCACATGGCCATTCCCTCTTTCAGGCCTCTGCCCAAATTTCACCGTATTGGGAAGATCCTCCCTGACCATCCCACCCAGTATGGCTCACACACACATGCAAACACATGCACGCATGCACACACATACATACAAACACATACGTACTCATACATACACAAGGCACACACACACGCACATATACACATGCAAACACATACATACACACGTAAACATGCACACACATACGTACGTACAAACACACGCGTGCAAACACGTACACACATGTCACGTACATACACACATACACACATGTACAGCTGCCCCAGGCACCTCCTCGGGTGGCTTTTCAGCAAGTTCTGAGGCATGGCGCCCCCCTGTGGCTGGTGTCCCTTAGCTCATCAGAGGTGGGTTCCCAGGAAGTCCTGAGGTCCCCGGCCTCAGTGACTCTGGGGCCATGCAGTGTGCCACAGCCGTGTCGTCTCCAGGGAGGTCTGGGTCTCAGCTCCGGCCCCGTGGGGAGGGTGGTGGGGTCTCCCCTGGGTGCTCCATCTCGGCCCCGGGTGTGGCGGCTGCTCTTTCTTCTGTTAGTCCTGTATTCTTCAGAACTACAGTCACTCCTCTTAAGTGAATCTTTGTCACCCGAATCCTTTGTTGATAGTTCTTCGTATTAGATGTTCCCTGCTCTGTGGTGCTGCGCTTTCTGCCTCCTGCCTGGCCCCTGCTTCGTGCCAATCGGCGGTGTCCGGCCTGCATCCGCCCACAGGGCCTGGCGCCGCATGCGGTGGCGCTGAGTGCACTCGGGAATGGACGGCAGCTCGTGTTTTGGGCTCACCCTCCAGTAGTGGCCAGTTTTCACCCACCTGTGGGACGGGATCAACGAGAAGGGTTAATCCAGGAGATGAACAAACCCTCGTTAGGCACCTCCGGTGTAACATCCAGGCGCTACAGGCACGGGGACGCTTGTTTGCAAAGAGAGGAAGTAAGCAGCTTGCTGGCACTCAGGGTTATGGAAAGACTGCGGTTCTCCCAAGCCAAAGCCATGGGGGGATCTTACTCCACAGGGCGTTGGAGGAAGACGGCCCCACAGCAAGGTGACTCACAGCAGCCGACAGTCTAGGAGGCCTGAGCAGGCCTTGCCTCTCGCCTGGCTAGGGAAGCGTCCCAGCTGAGGGCCTCTGTCGGGGGTCGGTCACTTTCTGAGAGCTGAGAGGCCCTCATCCAGCGCTGCAGTCCTCTGCTTCGGCTTCCCAGGCTGTAGGAGAGCAACGTGGCAGGAGGGACACGCAGTCACCTGCCTCAGGATTCGAAGAACTGGCCTCTAGTCCAGACTCTGTCCTGACTGGCTGTGTGTCCCTGAGCAAGTCACTTAACATCTCTGAACCTCGATTCTCTCCTCATTGAAATGAGAGAGTCAAAGTGCTGACCCGGTTGGGTGAAATATCTCTCTCCTGGATCCTGAGTGGCGTTGTAGACTGATTAAACTTTGTCTGGATCAAAAGTGGCGGTCTCAAACCACAGAGTGCCTGGGGGCCGGGTAGGTAATGCAACGGAGGGAGCCCCGACACTGCTGCTCTGCTTTCAGCGTCCTCCGTCAACTAGGACAGATATTCACAGAAACAGGATCACACAGCACACGATCTTTTGAATCTGGCTTCCTTCCTTAGCATACGTTTTTAAGGTTTAGCCATGTTGTGAATAAATCAGCACTTCATTCCTGTTTATGGCTGAATGAGATCTCAGCGTGTGGAGAGACCACATTCTGTGTGTCCAGCATCAGCTGATAGACACTGAGGTTGTTTCCACCTTCTGGCCATTGCCAATAATGCTGCTGTGAACATTTATGTACTAATATTTGTTTTCTATTCTTTAGCTGTGGAAATGTGAGGTCATATGGGAATTCTACGTTTAAATTTTAGGGGAAATGTCAAACTGTTTTCCACATTGGCTGCACCATTTTACATTCATACCAGCAATGTAGGAGGGTTCCAATTTCTCCACATTCTTGCCAACACTTATGTTCCTTTCTAAAAAGATTATGGCCAGGGGCCAGCCCGGTCGCGCAGCGGTTAAGTTCCACTTCAGCAGCCCAGGGTTTGTCGGCTTGGATCCCAGGTGCAGACATGGCACCGCTTGGCACACCATGCTGTGGCAGGCGTCCCACGTATAAAGTAGAGGAAGATGGGCGCGGATGTGAGCTCAGGGCCAGTCTTCCTCAGCAAAAAGAGGAGGATTGGCAGCAGATGTTAGCTCAGGGCTAATCTTCCTCAAAAAAAAAAAAGTTACAGCCATCCTAGTGGGTGTGAAATGGGAGCACATTGTGGTTTTGATTTGCATTTCCTCTATGACATTACACATCTTTTCATGTGCTTGTTGGCCATTTGTATATCTTCTTTGAAGAACTGTCTATTCAAGTTCTTTGCCCACTTTAAAATTGGGTCGTTTGCCTTTTTCTTGTTGAGTTGTAAGAGTTCTGTATAGATTCTGAATACTAGATCTTTGTCAGCTATATGCTTTGCATATATTTTCTTCCATTCTGTGGGTTGCCTATCTCTTGACAGCATCCTTTACTGAATAAACATTTTTAATTTTGATGAAGTCAAATTTATCTATTTTTTCTTTTGTTGCCTGTGCTTTTGGTGTCATATCCAAGAAATCTTTACAAAATCTAATGTCATGAAGATTTCCCTTTGGTCTTCCAAGAGTTTTATAGTTTTTGCTCTTACGTTTAGGTCTTTGACCCATTTTGAGTTAATTTTTATATATGGTATGAAGTAAGCGTCCAATTTAATTCTCTTATGTGGATACCCAGTTGTCCCAGAACCATCTTTGAAGAGACCATGTTTTCCACATTGAATGCTCTTGGCACCTCTGTCAAAAATCAATTCATCACATATGTATGAGTTTACTTAGGGACTCTCGATCTAGTCCACTGATTTAAATGTCTATCTGTAGGCCAGTACCACACAGCTTTGACTACTGTAGCTTTATACTAAGTTTTGAAACCAGGAAGTGTAGAGTTCTCCACCTTTTTTTTTTTTTTGAGGAAGACCAGCCCTGAGCTAACATCTGCCACCAATCCTCCTCTTTTTGCTGAGGAAGACTGGCCCTGAGCTAACATCCATGCCCATCTTCCTCTACTTTATATGTGGGACACCTACCACAGCATGGCTTGTCAAGCAGTGGGTAGGTCCGTGCCCAGGACCCAAACCAGCGAACCCCAGGCCAGCGAAGTGGAGCGCACAAACTCAACCGCTGCCCCAGGGCTGGCCCCTCCAACTTTGTTCTTTTTCAAAATTGTTTTGGCTATTCAGGGTCCCTTGCAGTTCCACGTGAATTTTAGGATAAGCTTTTCCACTTGTACAAAAAAGGCCATTGGGATTTTGATAAGGTTGGATTGAATCTGGATATTGTTTGAGTGCTATTGCATCTCAACAACGTTAATTTGTCTTCCAATCCGTGAACCGGGATGCCTTTGCATGTATTTAAGTCTTCTTTAATTTCTTTTAGCACTAGTTTGTAGTTTTCAGTGTACAAGTCTTTCACCTCCTTGGTTAAGTTTATTCCTAAGTATTTTATTCTTTTGGATGCTATTGCAAGCGAAATTATTTTCCTAATTTCCTTTTTGCATTGTTCACTGCTAGTGTATAGAAATACAACTGTGGGCCAGCCTGGTGGCGCAGCGGTTAAGTTCCCGTGTTTTGCTTCAGCGGCCCGGGGCTCACCGGTTCGGATCCTGGGTGCGGACAGGGCACTGCTTGGCATGCCATGCTGTGGTAGGCATCCCACATATAAAGTAGAGGAAGATGGGCATGGATGTTAGCTCAGGGCCAGTCTTCCTCAGCAAAAAGAGGAGAATTGGCAGCAGATGTTAGCTCAGGGCTTATCTTCCTCAAAAAAAAAAGAAAGAAATACAACTGATTTTTGAGTGTTGATCCTGTATCTGGGAAATTTGTGAATTTGTATATTAGCACGAACAGTTATTCAGTGGATTCTTTGAATTTTCTATATAAAAGATCATGTCATCTATGAATAGAGAGAGAAGTGTAATTCTTCCTTTCCAATTTGGATGGCTTTTGTGTCTTTTTCTTGCCTAAATGCTCTGGCTGGAATTCCAGTACTGTGTTGAATAGCAGTTGTGGAAGTGGGCACCCTTGCCTTGCTTCTATCTTAAGGGGACAGCTTTCAGTCTGTCACCATCGAGTATGGCGTCAATGGGATGGGTTTTCACAATACCCTTTGTCACGTTGCAGAGTCTCCTCGTCGCAGCTGGTTGACTGTTGTATCATAGAGGGTCCTGGCTTTTGTCACGTGTCTTTTCTGTGTCAATGGAGATGATCACACAGCCTTTTGCCTCCATTCTATTAATGTGGTGTATTACACTGACCGATTGGGCACTCTGATTTTCCCAGATAAGCTGAAAATCTGAATTCTGATGGGAAATCTTCTTACTTTTAGATGTTGACATGCATAGAAGAATTTGCATGGGCCAAATAAAACTGCACTGAGAGACAAACTGGCTCTGGGGCCACCCGCTTGAACTCTCTGCTCAAGAAACTGACGAATCAGTCTTCCCTTTGACTTAGAATTCCACCTCTGGGGATCCAGCCAGAAGAAATAATTCAAATGTGGGCACAGGTCTAAACCCACACTTGAGGATGGTTTTTAAAGCCCAACCTGGAAGGCCCTGATGCCCAGCAGCAGAGGTCAGGCCCGGGTGGTGTCTGCCCACTGGAAAGAGGGATTTGCAGCCACTTAGGATGGTTTCAATGAAGACTGTGGAATGTCACCAACAGACGCAGGAGACTCAATATTCATGACTGCCGTTCGATAGAACCATCATTGTCGTCTACTATGAACATACTGTTTTTTCTTATGACAAGAAGCAGAGTCCTCCCAAAGCCTCCTTACTGGCTAGTTAGGTTGGTCCAACAACAGTATATGTGTGTGTGTGTGTGTGTGTTGTCCCCACGCCCTCTCCTGCCACCCCTGTTTCCTCTATTTTCCAGATTTTGCATAATGTGCTGATGTAACTTTTCTTTTTGGCACTCTCACATTTGATTCACGTTTTAATCTCAGAAGCACGTTTCCATTTACCGAGTTTCCTTTTGTGCTCACGTGATCCACGCTCATCTGCCCTGTCCCATACAGAGGAGCTGCTTTGGGCAGTTCATTCCCCTGCCCAAACCCTCCCTATTCTTTGCAAGCACTTGAGTCAGAACTACCTAGAGGGGCCGGCCAGGTGGCACAGCTGTTAAGTGCTCACGTTCCCCTTCAGTGGCTGGGGGTTTGCTGGTTCAGATCCCGGGTTCGGACTTAGCACCGTTCATCAAGCTGACAAATTGAAATGGCAAGCAATAGGATATATTGGAGTATATGAGGAAGCCATTTGGTATAAACCTAATTCGGCCTGACTTTGTTTTTTCCAAAAGGGCCTGACCAAGGCCATTGCGCACGCATTGTATATCTGCTTAGACATTTCCTATGGCAAGAACAAAGGCCCTTGAGATAAAGGTGCAACTTCCCTCCCTCTCCCAACGTTGGAATTTCCTTAAAGATTAAGCATCTTTCCTTAGGCTAGGAACTGATTGCGCCGCTCACCTGTGACCACCCAGCTCGAGACAACAGACCTGCCACTCTGCTGTGTTCACCTAGACAGCAGACCTACCTGCTGTTTCCATCAATCGCTGTGCAGACACAGCAGTCTCGCGACTATTGTAAAAGGGACATTTCAATCATACGTGAAACGTCCTGTATGGGGGTATATAACCACTCTGTGTACCTCACTTCTTTGGTGACCTTTCTTCCTTTGGGAAGAAAGGCCCCGGGCCATGGTCCTCAGATTTTAGCTCAGAATAAACTCCCCCAAATTTTCATTTATAGATTGGTTATGGATTATTTTTGTCGACAAAGCCATACTGTGGCAGGCGTCCCACATATAAAGTAGAGGAAGATGGGCACTGATGTTAGCTCAGGGCCAGTCTTCCTCAGCAAAAAGAGGAGGATTGGCAGCAGATGTTAGCTCAGGGCTAATCTTCCTCAAAAAACAAAAACAAAAACAAAAATTACCTTGACCATCGTGCTGGGCATTGCTGGCTGGCAGGCACCCACACCTCTTCAAGAATTAGACACCACAGACAACAGTGTTTGCTGTGCTGCTGCTTTGAGCCATTTTAACTGTAGCCCTTTACGAAGCACCTCACATAAAAGTGGGCCTTCTTGAGATTCATTTCATGAAATAAACTATCAGAAATCTGATAGTTCTTCCCACGGGTTCCTCCTGTAAAACCTGAATTCCATTTAGAGTACTCCAAGTCCAGGCATCGATGGTGCCCTAATAAGAGAAAAAAACAAATCCTGTTGGGGCCTGAGCACTGACCTGGGGATCGTACCACTCACATCACCTAAGAAGGGGCAGGACGGGGCTGCAGGGCAAAGATGGCTTCCCAGAGGAGGCAACGCCTCAGTTGGGTGCTGAGAGGCAGATGTGGGGAGAAAACACTACACAACCAACGTGTCCACTGCAATGTGGTGCAGACCCTATCCAGTGGCCCACATGCCCAGCTGGGACTCAGAGAACAGGAGGTGGTCCTGGTGCAGGAGGGAAGGCTGCCTGGAGGAGGCAGCATTTGAGTTGGGCCTCCGCGCTGAGTTCAATAGTGTCCCCTCAAAATTCATATCCACCTGGACCTGTGAATGTGACCTCATTTGGAAAGTGTCTTTGCAGACATGATCAAGTTAAGACGCGGTCACATTGGATTAGGGTGGGCCCTGATCCAACGACTGACATCCTTACAGGAAGAGGGAAGCGCCCACGCAGATACACAGGGAGGAAGGCGGAGACTGGAGCGGTGCGTCTGCAGGCCGAGGAGCAGCTGGGCACGCTGGCCACCACCGGCAGCGGGAGGAAGCAGCAGGAGCCTCCCCAGAGATACTGAGGGGCCGTCGCCCCACCCAGACCCTGGCTCCAGAGTTCTGAGAGAATAAGATCCTGCTGCTTTAAGCCCAGGGCGTGGTATTTGTTACGGCAGCCCGAGCAAAACGCTGCAGCCGGGCGGGGACCAGCGTCCGCACAGCGCCCGGCCCTACGGCGCCAGTCGTCTCGCCTCGTCTCCCCGCCCCGGCCCGAGCCCCGCCCCGGCTCCCCGCCCCGGCTCCCCGCCCCGGCCCGAGCCCCGCCCC